>NC_056603.1:38330983-38486297 GCF_018340385.1 Cyprinus carpio
AAAAAAGCAACATTTGTGGTTTCGCTATAAAAAATATTGGAGTGCATAAAGAAAAATAAAGATTTTCAAAGATTTATATGCGCTGCAAATAATTTTGTTATGAATTTCTTCATTTTTGAGCCTTAAGAGGACTTTTTTTTTGCAATCTTTTATTTTTTAATTACAAAATAATTAGCTTTACTTTCAAACACAGAATGTTTGATTGAATAATAAAGACACAAAAATCATTCCATATGAAAGCGCATTGTTCGCGGGAAAAATGAACATGGATTTACACGGAGATGAAGTCATTTCACAATAAATGTATACTAATTAAAGCTGTTTCACACGCAACACATGGGTTTTTGGCTAGGTTTAAAACAAGAAAAAGTGCACTTTTAGATAAACAAGGAAAACAATATATATATTCACTTTTGTGGAGGCAGGAAAACAAAGTTCATTAAGACCCCGTGGGATTGCTTGTGATAAAGATTTAAATGCAAAAGGCACGAGACTGTTTCTGTCTGTGTCTGTTTTAATTTGAAATATTTTAACAAGAAAAGTAGGCTAATTATTGTGTTTTTAAATGTTTTGCCGCTTGCTTGAGCAGCTTATTATACAAACCTAGAAGTCAAATGCATGAATAATGCGTTGTTTATATTTATTAAGTTTAAACTAATGTCTATAACTATGAAAGATTGTTACTGTTCTGTGATAAAAGACACACAATGCTGAAAAAAAAAAAAAAAAAAAAATATATATATATTTATATATATATATATTTATATATTTATATATATATATATATATGTGTGTGTGTGTGTGTGTGTGTGTGTGTGTGTTTACATGATATGAAAATAAAAAAATAAACAAATGTTGTGTTTGTGGACTAAACAGCCGCGGATCAGTAGCGGACTGCAAACGCGTCCCCACTGCAGACGGAGTATGTGTGAAACAGGCGTTACAGGGAAGATGGATGCTGCAGAACTAGTAGAACATGACACAGAAGAACTTGTGCCAAAAAGAGGAGCATGGTCTGTTGTTTGGAGGGTTTTTGGTTTCCAAACAAACATTTTATGCAAGTGCTGTCGGGCTAAAAGCACGTCTTGGAATATCAACTAGCAGAAAATTCATTGTACACATGATTATGCATGAGAAAAAAACCCCCGGCATAATTTAGAAAAAAACCGTGATATACATTTTTGGTTGGTCAAACCGCCCAGCACTAGTAGCATGTAGGAAAGTAGGTATTGGGGGCGGGGGTCATCTGCCTAGGTATATCAGGTGACGCAGATTAGAGGGAGACTAGCCATTTGTATGAGTGACTGCCACTAGCACAGTGTTTCGGTACAGCGCAGGGGAGTGAAACTGCAGAAGGTTTTGATTGAATGTGATATTCTTAAAGGTGTTTCTTAACTAAGAAATGGCATAGTGTTTTAAGTGCACTATATGTGATGTAATCATTCACAGAAGCACCAGTGTGTGAAGCCGCCTGCAGTTAAAGAAGATTTTAATAGTTTTTTAAAAACTGTTTGAGGTGACCAGTATGCAAGTCTGATAACCAGCTATTGTGGTACGATTCAATGTGAATTGTATGGAGTCAATATAATGCCACATATATATGCAAAAGAATGAAGTTTTGCAAAAGAAAATAAAGTTTTGCAAACGAAAATGAAAGTATTGAGAAAAATAAATGTGATTTTTGCAACAAAAATAAAGAATTGCGAAAGAAAAAGAAGTATTGCAATAATAAAATAAGTTTTTCTAACAAAAATGAAGAATTGCAAAGTATAAATGAAACAGCGCAAAAGCAATGATTTTGCAATACATATTTTCCATGGCCATATCTACTAATTTATTTGCAATGCTGCTTTTATTTTGCTTTTCAGTCAAGTTTGAGCTTGCGATACCGTTTTTCCCTTCACGTTTCTGCGCTTCTCACTTTCTGGCACTGTTTTGACGTGAGGGTGGAGTAAAGGGACGGGGGCGTGTACAACATGCCTCCCTGGAGGTTACGTCATAGGCCGTAGACGCAGCTCACTGATCCAGGTACAGTCATGAGCAGAGGCATGCGAGTGGATCGTTTCTTTTTATTCACTAGCATTAAAACATGCATGTTTTTGTTTTATTAACTTTACTAACAAATGTTTATGTGTATTAGAAGCGTTTGCTCAAGTTAAGAAGTTTTTAACATGAACATCTGCTCTTCTCTCAATGTGCACACTTTTATAGCATTAAAATGTGTATTGTTTCATTGTTTTTTGGTTAATTAAATGTGTATTAACAGTGTTTGTTTAAAATCTCTTAACAGCCAACACGTATATGTGGGGCCCATATGGGTTACAAAAGGGCTACAGGGGTACAGAGTGGGCATGGGCTCAAAATGGGCATCCTATCTGGGGCCCATTTGGGTAAACTAAGTAGGTCCCACATGGGCAAACCTAGGTGGGCTCCCCATGTGGGACCTACTTGGTTCACTAATGGGAAATGAGTACATGGGCTGAAAATGGGCTACTAATTCAGATTAGCAAGAAGACAAGTGCAAACACAGTCAGTCCCAAAGGTTGATTACATGGGTAGATAGTACACACATATTTTTTTATTGTTATTTTGACAGTTTAACACAATGTGACTTTAATCAAAATTTTTAAATGCCAAAACTGCTATTTTACCCAAATTTATGCAATTTAAAATTAAAATCACTTGCTGTTTTTAAATCTAGCCTAAAGACTCATTTATATAGCCTGGCATTTGACGCTACATGAGAGCTGCTTCCTTTTATTGTCCTTATTGTGTCTTATTGTCTTCCTACACGTTGTTGACTGTTGTATCATTAATATTTTTATTATTTTTGTTTGTATAGCACTTTGATAAACACTTGCTGTTTTTAAAAAAAGGGCTTTATAAATAAACTTTGACTTTGACTTTAAAAGGATCAAGTGCTTGCATACAGAGAAAACATGCTAAAAAAAAAAAGAGTTTACAAAAGTTTGGCAGGATGGATCTCGCGAGATTTTATTCAGCAATACCCATCCCCCACCCCTCCTGAATGTCGCGCCATCGCGGCAGCGCCATCACTCACCGTCTGTCATTCAGTTGTAATCTTTCGGATATTTTTGCTGTCAGTGTATTCAAGGTAAGAACCTAATAATTGTATGCAATATATACAAAAGTGAACATTTTAATTAAAATACATTGTTTTCAAATCATAATATTTAACAAAACGTATGTTCTTGTCAAGTTAGACTTTCAATTACACATCCACTTCCCTAAGATCGCGCCATTTTCCCCCTTATTTATGACCAAAGCAATAAGAATTACTGTATGCTATCATTTTAACATTTTTATTTACTACAAACTGTGTCCCAATTTATTGGATTTTAGAATCTAGCTTTAATATTTTACCACTGTTTTACGATATCCGACAATGGCAGTCATTTCTTAATTTGTGTAAGGTGTACATTTCAAACACCCAAAATGAAAGCAGGAATTTTCGAATGAATGTAAGTTAATTACGAGACAAGACTGTTTTATATTGTGTCTGCTCCTGTTTATTTTGTGATCACAGAACAGTGCATACAGTGACCACTTTAGCTTTTATTCTAAAAGTGTTCACATTCAGTGAAATATTTGCATTCTCAAATGTTTATTTTGACATTTTAAATTTTTATAAATGTGTTTCATCTCAGAACAACAAGTTTTCACTGAATCACGAGACCCTTTCCTGTGCTCTTTTGTGTTTTGTGTTTAACAAACATCTTCTCAGTTAAGGTGGCCGGTCAGAAATTCGTGAGCCCTCGCTCATGTTACGATTGAGTTCATCCGAAAATATACGAAGGCAGTCACACACAAAAATGCACAGAAACCATTTGTGTATGACAGAATATTATATTCGATACCGTTATTGTATTTCCTAAAAAAAGTGTCAAAGTGGAGATAACTCCTTTGTTGCAAGAGCTCAAATATGGAATTTAATCTCTCTTTAATGCTGTTTATGTATTTTACAGGAAGCTTGAAAAAAAAGCCCTTACAAACCCAATAACCAGAAGAGAGGCAGAAAAAGCAGTGTCAAAGTGTCTAATCAGTGCCAGGAACAGGAGGAAACCATACTGCAAGGGCACGTGTTGGAGAGCAAGATAGGTAAAAGTCTTAAGATTTAAGTTTTTAAATGGGAATACAAACTTTAAAAAGACAAGAATGATTCTAAAATGTTTTACAATTTGTGTGCTATTACATACAGTGACCGGGAGGGGACATGTTCACTTAGTTTTGTCGTGGCTACTATTAACTTGTGGAAACATCATATGATCATAGCCAAACAATATTGAATCATGGGTTTTTAAACTTGTCCTGGGAACCCACAGCACTACACATCTGAATTGGGTGTATTCGATTAGGGAGACATACAAAGGCTGCATCTGAAAATTGACTTGTTGCCTCGCTGCCCTATCGAGAAGGGTCTGGCTGCAGACTTGCAGTCTGAGAGTGCAAGTGTAAGTCTGCAGCCAGACCCTTATGGCCCTATAAGGCAACAACATAGCAGTGTTTACACACTAATGCAGAGTTCATACTGCACAATTTTAGGGCCGATCGTCAGCCTCCGACAGGTTTTGCAAAATTGCAAATGCACGTAATCATAGGCATATCGGTACTCGTTCACGCGAGTGACAATCACACAGTGTGAAGTATCAGATGCGATCTGAGAAAAATTGAGAGATATTTGGCATGCTAAATATGTGGACCTTTCGGTGATTTAAAATCATGATGTGTGAAATTTGTTCTGACTGAACACTACATTGGCAATGACCAGGGAGGCAAGAAGTTCGGGGAGGAGTTATAGACCAGAGAAACCATAAAAAACATGTAGCAGCCCCTTGGCGTCGACAAACGAGACAGAGAGTTTCGACGGGTGCTTAATCTTCTTTATTTCGCTCGCTTTGAGCGCCATTAACCGTGACTTCGAGAAACGTTGTGTTGTAGCACCGTGAAACTACATAAAGAAACAATATACTCATAAATAAAAAACATATGTACAAATGACAGATTACTTAAATAAATACACATTTACAGATACCCAAAAGGCAAATAAATTATTACATACATGAGAAATTAACCAAAAGAGCTCGACAAATAACAGGTGACATACGAAATTATATATCACTTTAAAATACAACATGCAAAACACACAATAAAGACACATACCTCGCTCCGCTTGCCAAAGGGTACTAAATGAACCAAACGTAAAGTGCATCCACACTTTACAATATATATTTCAAACTTTTGTAAACACCATGTGAGAACCACGATGTGCTCCTCGTCCGCACCTCTTTCTTCTACCTGCGTTACAGCTTACGTTACGTAGAGAGCGTGCGTGCGCGCACACAACACATTTAAAGTGACACACACACATACATATTTTTTGCGTCATTTACAAAACATTTTATCTTACCACTAAGAATTCTCCTAAATAGCAGTAAAAGTTCTTAGCTAAGAGTTTCCCCTTAAAACCTATTCACAAAGCCGCTGAGACAAACTTTTACTAAGGAATAGACTGAAGTCTTAAGCTAAGAGTAAGGGCGGGGTTGACCTCGTTGCTATGGAGTATACACACAGTGATTGGCTGATGGGGGAGGAGTCAGCAATTTAATCATAGAAATATTGTAGAATGAGGTGTCATGTTTCCATATTAAAATAAAGGTTTAAAAAGTTGTCCTATTCAAATACATATTTTTTTAATAAAAATTTGCTATATTCAAATAATGTTTTAAAATGTAGGCTAAGTGTCACTAATTAAACTAGTAAATGCAGTTAATTGTCCGACATGATGTTTTATAAACAAAGTTTAGGAATATTCAAATGGTCTTTCTAATCAGCTCGAGAGGAGGTCTAGCCTATATACCCGGGCTGGAGCCCACTCACCACCACCCCGCTCCTCACTCTCGGCTGGGGATACGGGGAGAACTTTGGGTTTGGGCTAAATTCCAAGCTTGGAGCCCTCGATCCCCTTGGACAGCACACCAAATACGCTTATTATATATTTTTTACTCTATTCAATCATTTGTAAGTGTGAACTCATGAAAGCCAATGCCACAGGTAATCAGACAATATTAATTTGTTAAAGACTTATTTTTGGCGTCTTATCATGTATCTATAAATCAAAATGTATTGCATTTATGAAGAAAAAGTTCAGCACCTAAGGCTCTATCACTATTCCCTCAATGGTGTACAGTGTCTTTGGGTGGATTAGGACTGTTTGTAATTTGGTCTTAGTGTGACTTAGGAATCCTCTTCACTACTCCTAAAGTTTCACAGATTTAGGAGCTAGTTTTAGCACTAAAATGCTTTGTGAAATACTCTTAGGGCAAAAATGTAGGACTCCTAAAATTAGGACTGACTGACATTATTTTTAAGAGTTTCTCCTAAATCGTCAATTTAAGAACTGTTAAGATGTTAATAGTTAAGATGTTTTGTGAATACGGCCCTAGAATATCAGTATTTTAATAGAGATATTTACAATTATATCAAATGTAAATAAAGCAGAAACATTTGCTTGACCAGCTGCAACAGCAGCACATTTCAAAATGATTTACTTGCCTCCAATGCTTTGCTCTTGCTCTCCGCATCTCCCCAAACAATTTCTGGAAAATTGTTCTAAAATAAGTATAAAAACTATAAAATAGAGAGACTATCACTTAATTTTCATGTTTTTTTTCTTTTTACACTTTTCACAAATCAGCGCACAGACTATTTGGTCTAACGTTAGAACTCCGGTCACACAGTTGTGATCTTGTTATTTCCTTGTCACTTCTCACATGTTTTGTTGTGAAACATAGTTTGTGGACAGGACAGAGTTGTCAGCGATTGTTCCTCTTGAAAAGTCATGCAATATGTAACCCCCTGTCCATCATGCAGAGTGAACACAGCAGTGTCTGAACGATACCCCAGATAGTCATGCAGTCTGAAAGGAGCTGTGTTCTGACTACTTTGAAAATCGTGTAGTGTGAACTCGCATAAGGTACCTCACAAAACTGATTTTGGACAGACTAATGAGGTAATAGTTTAATGATCTGCAACAATAAAGAGAAATCATTGGTGAAAAAGTGAATATTTAATTAGTACAATACTAATTTCTCACTGGAAATGACTTCAAAAGTGTTAAAAGTTTGTCAAAATGTACATTTTGCACAGCCTGTATGTGCAGTGCTGGGAGTGTTCCAGGAAACCCCTGATCTATATCGACTTGATGTGGGGCACCAAAGGGTAGCCTGACACATCTGTTTGAACTGTGAAAAAGGGAAGAAAAAAAAAGTGGCACAATGATTGTTCTTTTTTTTTTTTTTTTTTTCAAAGGGCCGTTGGGAGAGCGAGGAGTGAGGAGCTGCGCTAATGTTATTTTATTTGTGAAAACCTTTATTTTAGAGATTTCAGATATGCATATAAAAACAATACAAGTTTTACCAAATAAAGTTTTTCAGGAGTTTTAAAGGGCTAGTTCACCCAAAAATTAAAATTATGTCATTAATATCTCACCCATAGGTTGTTCCAAACCCGCAAGACCTTTGTTCACCTTCGAAACACAAATTAAGATATTTTTGATGAAATCCGAGAACTCTCTGACCACACATAGACAGCAATTTACCTAACATTTTCAAATCCTAGAACGTTAGTAAAAGCATCCTTAAAATAGTCCATGTGACTACAGTGGTCAGAGAGCTCTCTGATTTCACCAAAACTATCTTAATTTGTGTTCTGAAGATGAACGAAGGTCTTACGAGTTTGGAACAACATGAGGGTGAGTAATTAATGACAGAAATTTTATTTTGGGGTGAACTAACCCTTAAAACGTTTAACTTTTTTTTTTCTTTCTTTAGATTCTGTTTTCTAAAGTTGTAAATGTACAAGTCCTAATAGTCATGTTCAAATTATTATTAAACATTGCCTAATAAAGTAAAGTATGAACTACTGATTTCTGTTCCTGCTGTTATCATCTGATCGTGGTTGTATCTCTCTATTAGTGCTATTGGATCTTAGTGCTGCGTTCGACACTATTGACCACACTATTCTTTTGCATAGACTAGAACACTTTGTTGGTATTAATGGAAGTGGATTAGCATGGTTTAAATCGTACTTATATGACCGCCATCAATTCGTAGCAGTGAATGAAGAGGTATCATATTGATCAGGGTGCAGTATGGAGTCCCACAAGGCTCAGTACTAGGGCCGTTACTCTTCACGCTTTACATGCTACCCTTGGGAGATATCATCAGGAAACATGGTGTTAGCTTTCACTGTTATGCTGATGATACTCAGCTCTATATTTCTTCATGGCCCGGCGAAACATACCAATTTGAAAAACTAACGGAATGCATAGTCGATATAAAAAACTGGATGACAAGTAATTTCTTACTGCTAAATTCTGAAAAAAACAGATGTGTTAATTATAGGACCTAAAAGCTCTGCACGTAATGACCTAGAACGCTGTCTAAGCCTTGATGGCTGCTCTGTCAATTCTTCGTCATCAGTTAGGAACCTAGGTGTGCTATTTGATAGCAACCTTTCCTTAGAAAGCCACGTTTCTAGCATTTGTAAAAACTGCATTTTTCCATCTCAAAAAATATATCTAAATTACGGCCTATGCTCTCAATGTCAAATGCAGAAATGTTAATCCATGCGTTTATGACCTCAAGGTTAGACTATTGTAATGCTCTATTACATTGTAATTCAGCACGCTTAGTAAACAAACTCCAAAATGCAGCAGCTAGAGTTCTTACTAGAACCAGAAAGTATGATCATATTAGCCCGGTCCTGTCAACACTGCACTGGCTCCCTATCAAACATCGTATAGATTTTAAAATCTTGCTTATTACTTTTAAAGCCCCTGAATGGTTTAGCAACTCAGTATTTGAACGAGCTCTTGTTACATTATAGTCCTCCACGTCCGCTCCGCTCTCAAAACTCTGGCAATTTGATAATACCTAGAATATCAAAGTCAACTGCGGGCGGCAGATCCTTCTCCTATTTAAACGCCCAAACTCTGGAATAACCTACCTAACATTGTTCGGGAGGCAGACACACTCTTGCAGTTTAAATCTAGATTAAAGACCCATCTCTTTAACCTGGCTTACACATAACATACTAATACACTTCTAATATCCAAATCTGTTAAAGGATTTTTAGGCTGCATTAATCAGGTAAACCGGAACCGGGAACACTTCCCATAACACCCGATGTACTTGCTACATCGTTAGAAGAATGGCATCTACGCTCATATTAGTCTGTTTCTCTCTTATTCCGAGGTCACCGTAGCCACCAGATCCAGTCTGTATCCAAGTCAGAGGGTCACTGCAGTCACCCGGATCCAGTATGTATCCAGCCCAGATGGTGGATCAGCACCTAGAAAGGACCTCTACAGCCCTGAAAGACAGCGGAGACCAGGACTAGAGCCCCAGAGACAGATCCCCTGTAAAGACCTTGTTTCAGATGACCACCGGGACAGACCACAGGAAACAGATGATTCTTCTGCACAATCTGACTTTGCTGCAGCCTGGAATTGAATTGCTGGTTTCGTCTTTTCAGAGGAGAACTGGCCCCCCAACTGAGCCTGGTTTCTCCCAAGGTTTTTTTCTCCATTCTGTCACTGATGGAGTTTTGGTTCCTTGCCGCTGTCGCCTCTGGCTTGCTTAGTTGGGGACACTTCATTTACAGCGATATCGTTGACTTGACTGCAAATTATTGCACAGATACTATTTAAACTGAACTGAGCTGCATGATGACATCACTGAATTCAACGATGAACTGCCTTTAACTGTCATTTTGCATTATTGACAATGTTTTCCTAATTAATGTTGTTCAGTTGCTTTGACGCAATCTTTTTTGTTTAAAGTGCTATATAAATAAAGATGACTTGACTTGACTGTTCATTGAATACCTTTACCATTTAGTGGATTACATGGAATGTTTGTATTTAGGGGTTTACTGTAAAATAAGGTAACCCAAACCAAAAAATATGGTAGCCCATATATATACCCGTTGTGACCCATAAAAGCCCTAGATAAGTACGATCTGGGCCCCATCATTAACCCATGTGGGTGGACCCATGTGGGTCCTAAATGGGATCTACCTGGGCTACTCATATGGGCTTGATATGGAGCCCACCAAGAGCCCATCATCAACCCATCTGGGCTAACCCATGTGGGGCCACCATGGAAACTGAGGACAAAATTAGCTGGGTCCCAGTTGGGTAGCCCAGGTGGGCCCCAGATATCAGCCCAGGTGCAACCCCTTTGGGCCCCACATGGGTGTGTTGGCTGGAGGACGCCAGCGCACAGAAGCGTTCTTTGTTTACATCAGTTCAGAGTTACTGCTAGTTCCCTATCAAGGCGGTAACTCAACATTATGTCAGCAAAGACGTATATGGGAACTCCTCCCTTCTCCACTTTCGCTGAAATCTTATGGGCTAACGCCAGCTGGGGACAGCTGGCCAATTGACGCGAAGCATGCAAATACTGACATGTCACCGGGCAGTATAAAACACGTCTAGAAGTTTTATCTAAGTCATCGTGGAAGTTGCATTAGAGGACTATTCACCCCTGTTTTTTCTCTCCGCATCCGATGGCTGCTACATGCCAGATTTGCGCGGGTCCCATTGACCCACCCGACCTTCACCAGTTCTGTGTCACCTGCCTTGGCCTCGCCCACGCCGAGGCGGCACTCACGGACGACACGTGCGCCCACTGCGCCGAGCTGCCAGTGCGCGCCCTCAGAGCCAGGAGAGAAGTGGCTTGGGCAACAGCAGGGATGAAGGATGCCGCTAGCGAGCCGCTGGTGGGCCCTCCCCCGCCCAAGGTCGAGTTCGACGACATCAACTTCGCGGACGTTAGCTTCCGCCCCCCCCAACGCCGTCGCGAACTTCTTCACCTTCGAAGAAGCTGGCGAGGAAGACGACTCCATGTCGCTCTCGGCGTCGGAAAAGGATTGGGGGTCTCAGTCGGACCGCCCAGACCAAGAGGGCCCTGCAGACCTCCAGGAAGAGCTCGTCAGGGTCCTCGGCAAGGCCATCACGGAGCTGGACCTCGCTTGGAACGCACCTGACGAGCCTGTGAAAAGTAAGCTGGACTCGTGGTTCCTCCAGTCGAGCCGCCGCCAGGCCGCATCAAGGAGAAGAACCCCGTTCTTCCCAGACGTGCACGAGCACGTGGTGAAGTCGTGGGCTGCACCCCAATCGGCGCTCACCCACTCTGCCACGCAGGCTATGTTTGCGCACGTGGACGGGGAGGAAGCCCACGGGTATGTGCGCATGCCCCCCGTCGAAGAGACTGTTGCCGCGCACCTGTGCCCGTCTTCCTCTGCGTTGGGTTCGGACCGCAGCCTGCCTTCCAAGCCGTGCAGATTCACGGCCCACCAGGCAGACAAAGCCTATGCTGCTGCAGGGGAGGCAGTTTCTGCTCTTCATGCTATGGCTATACTCCAGGTGTTCCAGGCGAAACTGCTTCAATCTCTCGACGGCGGCGCAGTCGGCGCTGACGTCATCAGGGATCTGCACGCGGCAACTGATCTCGCGCTGATGGCTACTAAGTGCTCTGCTCAAGCCATCGGCCGTTCCATGGGGTTCATGGTCGTCCTTAACAGGCACCTGTGGCTTACCCTAGCTGACCTGAAGGACGCTGACCGCAAGACGCTTTTAAACACTCCAGTCACTCCCTCCGGCCTCTTTGGTGATGCCGTGGAGTTGGTCACGGAGCGTTTCTCCGAGACGCAGAAGCGCGCCAAGGCGATGAGCCACATGATGCCCCGTCGCTCACTCCAGTCACCGTCTGCGAGGTCCCGCTCTTCTTCTGCACCTCGCCAGGCTCAGGGACCGGCTAGACAGCCCGCCGTGGCGCCCCGCCCCGAACCGGACGCTCGTTTCGGCCGAAGCAAGCAGTGGTCAGGGCCTGGAAGGAAACGTCAGGGTCAGAGGAGAAGCCCGCGCTGCGAGAGAGCCAGCGCGCCATCCCTGGCTACCAAGCCGTCTTCCTGACGGACCGTTAAGGAGGAAGAGAGAGCACACTGGAGGCCCCGCCCCCAAGCACCATGTTCAAGAGCATCATGTTCCCCATGTTCCTACAGGCGACGATTGCTATGTGGGTTTAAATGCTGTTTGTGTGAATTACACAATAAAAACATGTATCCATCCACAAAAAGAGCTTTTTCTTCCTCTTGCACCCAACACTGTGTCACTCGCCCTGTCTCAGAGCAGCGCAGAGCCACAACCCATAATTATAATGGCCTCTCGAGGGCGCGAGAATGCCAACACCACACAATGCCCGCCGCGAGCCACCCTCCCGCCAGTGATTCTAGCCTCGCAGGGACGGGGCTCCGGTCAAAACACACCATCAGTGGTTACGGTGGCCGTAGAGCTAACGCGTCCACTGTGTCACTTCCTGGACGCGTGGAGAGCTATCCCGGTCATTTCACCGTGGATACTGGGAATAATTCAGCACGGATATTCTCTTCAGTTCAAACGCAGACCTCACCGCTTCAATGGCGTGGTCCCGTCACTGACTTTGCCCAAAAACCTTCCCGTTCTGAGACAGGAAGTTCTCAGTCTGCTCGAGAAAGGAGCGATAGAGCGCGTCTCTCCGAGCGAGCAGGAAAGTGGCTTCTACAGCCGCTACTTTGTGGTGCCAAAGAAAGATGGTGGACTCCGTCCGATTCTGGACCTGAGACCCATCAACCGAGCACTTCACAAGCGCGCGTTCAGAATGACAACGCTGAAACAGATCTTGGCACAGATACGGCCTGGGGACTGGTTCACCTCAGTGGATCTAAAAGACGCATACTTCCATATTCAAATAGCGACGCGCCACAGGCGCTTCCTGAGGTTTGCTTTAGAAGGCACGGCTTATCAGTATTCAGTGCTCCTGTTCGGCCTCGCCCTCGCCCCCCGCACATTTTCAAAGTCTGTGGATGCAGCGCTTTCTCCCCTCAGATCGAGCGGAATGCGCATCTTGAATTATCTGGACGATTGGCTGATTTTAGCCCACTCAAGGGATGTGCTAATCAGTCACGTGGAAACACTGCTTCGCCATTTGGATACGCTGGGACTGCGTGTGAATATGCAGAAGAGCGTGTTTTTACCGAGCCGGACTATAACATATCTGGGAGTATGTTTGGACTCGATGGCGATGCGAGCTCATCTCTCTCGAGAGCGAATAGAGGCAATTTCATCGACTCTGCGTCGTTTCAGACTGGGCAGGTCGGTTTCACTGAGGGAATTTCAGAGGCTTGATGGCGGCGGCTTCTTCAGTGTGCCATATGGGTCTGGTGCATATGCGGCCGCTACAGTTTTGGCTGAAGCCCCGAGTTCCACTGAGGGCGTGGTATTCAGGCCACAAGCGCATTACTGTGACACTCACAGTTGCGTCAGCACTCTGAGACCGTGGAGCAGCCCGGATATGTTCAGCCCAGGAGTTCCTTTGGGTATAGTGACGCAGCGCACCGTGGTCTCGACGGACGCGTCAACTGCAGGCTAGGGAGCAGTATGCCTGGGCGTACCTGCCTCAGGCCTGTGGTCGGAGTCACAGAGAAGGTGGCACATTAACCGTTTGGAATTGGAAGCGGTGTCCTTAGCCCTACAAGCCTTTCGGTCGGAATTAGAGCGGCAACATGTACTGATTCGAACCGACAACACGTCTGTGGTCTCGTACATAAATCGCCAGGGCGGTGTGCGTTCCAGAGCTCTATTCACACAGGCAGCGAGTCTCCTGTTGTGGGAGGACCGACACTTTCTCTCCATAAGAGCGGCGCACATCTCCGGTATCCTGAACCGTGGAGCGGACATGCTTTCGAGGAACGGGATTCCTCAAGGAGGGTGAAGGCTTCACCCAGAATCAGTTCAAATGATTTGGGATCGATTCGGGAGGGCGCAAGTGGATTTGTTTGCCACAAGCGAGATCACGCACTGTCAGGCGTTCTTCTCGCTATCTCACTCCCTGCTGCCGGGAGATGCTCTGACATCGCGTTGGCCGAAAGCCAGACTTTACGCGTTCCCTCTGGTGAAGATTCTGCCTATGGTGTTGTGCAAAATCAGGAAGGAGAGAGCGTCAGTTATACTCATGGCCCCGAACTGGCCGAATCAGCTCTGGTTCGCGGACCTGAGAGAGTTAGTGGTGGCTCCCCCATGGCAAATTCCCCTCAGAAAGGACCTGCTGTCTCAGGCGAACGGCACGATATGGCACCCCAGCCCCGAGCTGTGGAACCTTCATGTGTGGCCGCTGCGGGGACCCTAAATGAGCAGGACGCTCTGCATTCATGAGTGCTGAGCACACTTACGGAGGCGCGCGCCGTCTACCAGGTGCCTCTACGCTCTGAAGTGGGAAGTTTTCACAAAATGGTGCCAGGACATTGGTATTGACCAGGGGACCTGTTCCGTGTCGGATGTTTTGCACTTTCTACAGCACAGATTGGATTGCGGGAGTTTGCCATCCACGCTGAAGGTGTATGTGGCCGCTATTGCTGCTTTTCGTTCCCCGGTTGATGGGCAATCGATCGGTAAGCACGCTCTAGTTATCAGTTTTCTCAGGGGAGCGAGGAGATTGTGTCCTTCACGGCCGTCCTCCGTGCCGCCGTGGGATCTAGCTCTAGTTTTGAGGGCACTATCTCTACCACCGTTCGAGCCCTTAGCTTCGATTGCGGTTAAGGAGCTTTCCCTGAAGACGGCCTTGCTTCTTGCTCTCGCCTCGGCGAAGCGCATTGGAGACTTACACGCGTTTTCGGTGAACGACGATTGCATCTGTTTCTGACCTGGCGACTGTAATGTCACTCTCCGGCCGAGACCAGGTTACGTGCCAAAGTCACTCAATACACCCTTTAGAGCACAGGTTGTTTCCCTGTCTGCCTTATCTGATGAGCCGCCAGCCTCGCATGACGCTGATGCTCAGAGCACTGTCTGCCCTGTTAGGGCTTTGCGGATATATGTGGATCGCTCGGCTGCCTTTCGTCAGTCGGACTAGCTGTTCGTGTGCTTTGGTGGATGTAATAAGGGACGTGCTGTTTCAAAACAGAGACTTTCTCACTGGATTGTGGACGCTATTACGTTGGCTTACGAATGCCAGGGGAAAGATTGTCCCCTCAACATCAAAGCTCATTCTGTGAGGGCAATTGCTTCCTCATGGGCCTGGGCTAGAGGCATGTCTATCCAGGATTTATGTCTTGCTGCTGGCTGGTCTTCCCAGAACACATTCACCAGGTTTTACAAGCTGGATGTACCCTCTGTAGCGTCACATGTACTTCGGTGAGTTAAGTTTCATTCATATGTTGTGAACTGTTATAACCAGCTATACAGTAGTTACCATAGCTACTAACTCTGTGTTATGGTTTATAAGATTATGCAGTTGTCACCGCAAACCCTGTCGACTCTGTGTTTAACTCTCATGCTTGAGTGCTCATTGTGTTGTGTCTGCCCTAGTCAGTGCAGCCTTCGTGTTCATTGCATGAAGATATGCAAATTTTGTCAGGGTCGGAGCAGATGTTTCATTGGTCTAGTTCCGCCTATCAGATGCGAGTACTCTTAGCGACGCGGCTATTGGCTAGAACTGTCTTGCTTATGTGTGGGTGTGATTGACCCCTTTCAGGGCTTATCTTCACTGCTCTCACGGCAGGATTTAATACGGTTCCCAAATACGTCTTAGCTGATGTAATGTTGAGTTACCGCCTTGATAGGGAATGCCTCCGGTTACTATCGTAACCACGGTTCCCTGAGAGTCGGGAACGAGACATTACGTTAGCCGCCGTGGTTGCTGTTTGATCAGCTGTGCTAGCGTTCAGTCATGATTCTGATGTCATTTTCGCGCCTATGCATTTTATACTGCCCGGTGACTTGTCAGTATTTGCATGCTTCGCGTCAATTGGCCAGCTGTCCCCAGCTGGCATTAGCCCATAAGATTTCAGCGAAAGTGGAGAAGGGAGGAGTTCTCATATATACGTCTTAGCTGACGTAATGTCTCTTTCCCGCCTCTCAGGGAACCGAGGTTACGATAGTAACCGGAGGCGTTTTCATATAACTTACATAAATAAAAAGGTCTATGACTCAAGTTTCATATCGATCTCGACTTCATTTTTCATTTACATAATTCCTGGCATAAATTAAGAATTACTGTCGCTGTAAGATTAAAAAAAAAAATTAAGCTAGAGAATTTTTGGTTTAGTTTTGTCGTGGCCACGAGATATTAATGCATAAACAAACCCGGGTGACCATAGCAACCTGAGATTATCAGAGATTGATAAAATATTTTTAAACTCTTCCACAGTCCGTTGATCTTGTTTTCTTACGTAATATATGTGTATATTAGGCTATTATTATCATCATTATTATATAGACTATCTGTATATAGTAATTAATATTACAATAATATTATATTAATTAGTGCTATATTTTTATATTAATTGTTATGCTCATTTCCCCTTTCAGTTCGTGTATTGCTTTAATTATTAACGTTCTGTGGAATGCTACTACTGTATATGCTACCATATATTTAGCAAATTCTGTAAACGCATGACAATTCATTGTAAAAGTTTTGACTTTATTGCATTTACGCCCGTATGTGACGATAAATGAATTGTTAATTTTTAATTCTAGTATTTGTTATTATATAGGTTAGGATATTTATAGAGTTATTGTTAAATTTATCCTCTAAAGTGCACTTCTAGTGAAAATCCCTGTCATATAGCAAAATCAAAGCTTGGCGAGGCTAGCCCCTTTTTAGGGGTGCTTCAGCACCCCTAAACAGGAGCTCAGCACCCCTAAAACTTGGAGTAAGAATATTGTTATTCTAAAATTTTTGTTCGTCTTTTACACGGTTAAATAATGTCCAAAACATACTCCGTAGTTTGTGGTTTAAAATGTATGTGTTAAGGATGAAAATGAAAACATCCCCGCATAGCAAATTGTGTCAATCCTCTTCTCTTCTTCTACTTCTCCTATGTACCTGCACCGCTCAGCACGACCGTCATCCAGCGCGAAACACACGCCGAGTGAGAACCCGTGATGTAGTGTTGTGGTGCAACTAAGTTGCTCCAAAGCTGTGTCTGACACTTCTTTACTTTTACCTAGAGTTGTTCCGATTCCGAAACCATATCGGTGAGTACTGGAGTCAGTAGTATCCTGGTACACCTATAATAAGTGTTTATTTTCGGACTATTTTAGTCCGGGGGGTCGCCGCCGCTGTGGAGTAGCACAGGACCTGGGTGACTCGTCCATAGTCATGAAACGGAGAGAAGTAGCGCCGGTTACAATGTTCTTCCGCAAGACGCACATGCAGTTCTGTTTATTAACTGCTAGAGCGTGAAACAAAAACAGAAGCGCGACAAATAAACTGCGTACCTGTGTAGTGCGTACGTGTGTCTCTGCTGTTAAAGTTTATCGTTAATTTGATACTCATTTTAACAATCGGGAGTCATGTAAACATGACGTCACGTGCGTATTTTCTGGTCAGTCGTCATGGAAACATGGAGCCCTGGCGTGTGGAGTGAAAACAAACGATGTATCCCTGAAAACACTCACTGTGGCTTTTTAAATGAATTGTTATTCATTCCTAGATTTATATCTGTTATTTTTCAATTGTGGCTGACTATCAAACTAGACAATAAAAGAAAGTTTAATGTTTTTCTTTTGCTGTATTTATTCATTCCTCACACACAGAATTTAACCTGAACCAGGCTTAACTCCTGAACTCCTAGCATTACGCTCTCTCTCTCTCTCTCTCTCTCTCTCTCTGTCTGTGTGTGTGTGTGTGTGTGTGTGTGTGTGTGTGTGTGTGTGTGTGTGTGTGTGTGTGCGCGTGTGTGTGTCTGTGGCCTGGCAGTGAGCAATGGACATACGACAATTCTTTAAAAGAAAAAAGACAGATTCAGGTCAGAGATAGGGACAGTCCATAATGACCCCTGTCTTGTTTTTTTTTTTGTTTTTTTTTGTTTTTTTTTGTTCTTCTGAAAAGTGTTAAGCTAAAGTAACAGATAATGCAAACCAGCTGTTGTTGTATCAAATTACTTATCTAGGCAATGGTCCCCTGCTTTTATTTTTTTATTTATTTATTTCAAACCCACAATGGAGAATACAGCTTCTCTTGTGAAAGGAATTTGTAATTTAAAAAAGTTTCTAAGCCCAATAATAATAATGACATTTAAAATGACACGCCTCTGTGTGCCTTTTGATCATATCCTTAGAATCTGTAAATGGTCTCATGGTCTCATTTTTGTGACATGACAAACTGACCTCAACTCTCCTGCCTACAATATATTTGTGTATGATTGTCAGTGCCAAGGGAAAGAGAGGGAGATGGAGAAAGAGAAAGGGAAAGGGAAAGCATGCAGGAAGAACCAGGTGAGGAAACAACAATAAATTGACATATAGTGAATAGTGGCAAGCAAAACAGTAACTACTCATACTCCTATACTAACTTATTGGCATTAAGTAGCCTATATTACTTTTTTTTGTAACATTATTTTACACCACATTTTTTCATAATAAAGGAGGAGGAAAACAACAGGCAGAGTCCATAAGGGATAAGAGGGAATTGACTAGTGAAAGAAATGAAGAGACAGAGGGAGTGCAACATAGAGACCACCAAGCCAAAACAGCAGAGACAGAAGAGAGCTGTTCAGACTTAGGGGATAAGGACACTGGTAATAAACAGTTAAAGCTGTCTCAATACCCTCATACTCAGTTTGGCACACAAAAAAGAGCCTTTCAAGAACAGTGGTTCAAAAGTTTCAGATGGCTGGAATACTCAGCTAGACAAAATGCTGCTTTCTGCTTTCCTTGTAGGGTATTTGGCAAAAATGTCAGAAAGGATGCACTTGTTAATGATGGAGTTAATTACTGGCAAAAGGCACTTCACATAAGGACAGTGTGGTTTGTTGGAACAGCTACAAAGCACGCCTGTCAAAAGGGAATGTTGTAGAGCAGATAGAGGCAGCAAGTACCACTGAAATTAGTGAAAGAAGGCAGTACCTAGAGCGTATTATGGCAGTAACCTGCTTCTTGGGGAAGCAAGGCATAGCATTCAGAGGTCATGATGAAATGGATGAGAGTCACAACAAAGGCAATTTCCTAGAGTGCATGTCACTTTTGACCAAATTTGATCCCTTCTTGCAGAGATACACAGCCCCTTCAAACACCACGTACCTCTCATCTGATAGCCAAAATGAGATGATAGATGTACTGTTCACAAGAACTAACAGAAAATATCATCAGTGAGATAAAGGGAGCAAATATGTACACCATTATGGCTGATGAGGCCAGGGATGGAAAGACAGAACACTTGGCACTCAGTGTTAGATACGTGTCTGAAGAGGATGCCATCAAAGAAAGTTTCCTAGCCCTTACAGAGGTGTCACAGTTTGATGCTACTTCGATAACAGCTGCAATTGAAAATCAGTTGGTAAAGAAGGGAATTGATCAGTTGAAATGTGTGGCACAGACCTACGATGGGGCAGCGGTCATGAGTGGGGATGTTGGGGGTGTACAAGCCCATTAAAAAAAAAGCACCCTGAGGCAATTTATGTGCATTGCTATGCACATGAGTTAAATCTTGTTTTATGTCACACATGCAAAGCTGTCTCTGAAGCCACATAGTTCTTCAACATGCTGGAAAGTCTCCATTCTTTCTTTAGTGTCTCCCTTGTAAACCACCATAAGTTTGTGGACACTCAAAAGAAGTTAGGGTTACAGCCAAGAGAACTTGTGCAGTTGTCAACTACACGCTGGGCATGCCAGCTTCATTCAGTGACTGCAGTGATTGATAATTTCCCTGCTATCATTGAGTGCCTCTCCACAATCAAGACACCTACAGCAGTTGGACTGAGGGCAAAACTCAGTAAATTCTCCTAAGTGTATTTGCAGATGGTTTTCCACACTCTCCTGTCTGTAACAGCAGGTTTACACAGATACCTACAGAAGGAGACCATTGACATTGCCCAAGCAGTGACATATAAAAATGCAGTGACTGACACCATGAAGCAGAAACGCAGTGATACCACTGCTGCAGATCTGTACTCCAGTACAATAGCTATGTGTGAGGCAAACCAGATAGCAGTAGAATCATCCTCAGGACAGAGGCGGAAGACAAAGAGAATGGATGAATATGTTGTTGAGTCAGCTTGTGGGGCAGGCAGTGAAACCTGTGGCTCTTCAGAGTCTGAAGATCTCAAGAGGAAACTTTTGTTTCCTTGTCTGGACCGAATGATCTGTGAACTTGAGAGGCATTTTTCTAGTGTGAATGAGGATGTGCTCAATGGAATTCAGGCATGCAGTCCAACCTCAGGCCATTTCTTGTCTGAGCCTCATCTGACAGCACTGGCTCTGCATTACCATATTGAACTTAAGTCAGAGGAAGTGATAGTTGCAAAAAACTTTCTGAAGCGCAAGAGTGAGGCTGGTACAGTTCAGGACATGCTAGCAGTGTACAAACTCCTAGATTCGGAAATGTTCCCTTCACTGAAAGCTGTTATGCAGGTTGCCTTGACAATACCAGTTAGCAGCTGTACATGTGAGCGGTCTTTTAGTGCCTTGCGTCGGCTCCATACATGGCTCAGGAGGACCACAGGCCAAAGCAGACTCCAGGACCTAGCTGTGATGTCTATTGAGAAGGAGTTGCTTGAAAAAATTGAACATCAAAGGGTCATTGACAGGTTTGCCACCCTCAAAGTGCGGCGACATAGATTAACTCTCCCAAAGTAGAGCCAAATGGGGATTCAGGGGAAGTACTTCAAAGATTTCCCTCTTTTTCTTTTTTGTATATCTTTACTTTCTAAGTATTTTCAAGACCTCTGTAAATAATCTGGATATTTTGGACTTTTTGGTTTTACCTTCTTTTTTTTCTTTTTTTCTCTTGATGTGAAGCTTGTTTTATTATTATTTATTGATGACATATTGGTTTATGAAAGTTCAGACAGGCGTGCATCCATATATGTTAGAGATGGCCATTTGTAAATGATTTACAGAAGATGAATTACATTTTGTTGTCCAAGTACCTGTTACTTTCTTCAATGACAATAAAGTTGAATCTAATCTAACCAATCTGATGACTGTTGATACAAAAGGAGGCACATGGAGTTAACGGTCAGGAAAACCAGCTGAGTGAAGAAGGTTTTGTGTTTGTTACAGGGGGCTGTCTGTGTGAATGCTCACAATTAAGCTGGTGTTCTGAAAAGGTCTCAAAAAAAAAAAAAAAAAAAATCTGGATTTTGAAATTAGTTGAATCAATGTTAAAATTATAAAGTTATTTTTCAATAGACATATTTTTTGTTTTTGTGTGAAAAGAGGGTGGGTGGTGGCAGTGGGGCTCATTGGGTGCTCAGCACCCCTAAAGCTCTGACCCTACAATTGCCCCTGTCATGTCGGGCATTTACAGAATTTACAAAACTCTTAAGGGCTGCATTTCCCAAAAGCATCGTAAGCCAGATGATGACAACCCAGCAAACGGATGTTCCTAACATCCATAGGTCCGCAGTACGTCCACTGTGTAACGTTCGCTGGGGGACGTTTTGAGGACGTTCACTTACGTTCGCATTTTGTCCTCTTTTTGACGTTCGCTGGCGGATGTTTTGAGGAAGTCCGGCTTTGGTCCGCTGTGTTATGGCATGCCAAAGTATGGAACGCCAAACGGTTCACAAAACGGTCCAAAACGCCGTAAAATACAGACAGCGTAAATCACACCGTTTTCACTGCAGAACCGCCGTTAATATCGGTGTTTATTGATGCAATCCAAAACGCTGTTAATTTCGCCGTTTGGCCATCCATAATACACCGTAATTTACGGCGCTCCGTTTGACAAAGACGACGTAAAAAATATTTGGACGTTCATCATGTGATGTTTTTACTTTTTTGCAAAGGCTGTTGAATAATAAAGAAAAATTTCCTGTTCTTCCTGTTATTTGCAGAAAGGGTAGTTTCTCCAATATTGAAAATACATTCTAATACACAACAAACAAACGAAGAAGAGAGAAAAGAACATCGGACCTAAGACTTGAACTCCTGTCACTAAAGCAACGCTGCACGATCGCCATGAACGCAGACCACAGCACTACAGAAGCCGATACTTTCAAGCGTATGCTCACTAGATTTGACACACACCAATTTACACAAAAGGATAATAAAACAGCACCATTTGTGTACATGAAGACGAAGACGAAGAAGACGACATGTGTACCCAGTGAAAAAGTAAAAGTCACATGATGAACGTCCAGATATTGGCCACATAACGTAAAAAAAAAAAAACAGGATCCTTGAAGTAGATCGCCATTCACATCGACATTCTACTGTTCATGTCTGACTGCCTACTGCATCAAAGGCGCTGGACTGTGCAGAAAAGGAGGGGCTGATTTTAATATTACAGAAAGTGACGTTTTTTTTACGGCAATTTTTGTCAAATGGAGCGCCATTAATTACGGCGTATTATGGAAGGCCAAACGGCGAAATTAACGGCGTCTTGGATTGCAACAATAAACGCCGATATTAACGCAGTTCTGCAGTGAAAACACCGTAATTTACACCATCTGTACTACAAAACTCCATATTTTACGGCGTTTTGGACGAAAAATGGCATAAAATACGACGTTTTCTGCACACCAGGTGTCTGGTTAATGGCAAAATGTGAACCGTTTTGCGTTCCATAGCATTTGGTCCTCTTTTTGATGTTTGCTGGCGGACGTTCGGAGGACATTCGTCCGAGCCAATTTGCGAATGTCCCTGTTTCGATCATCTGCCATTTCCATTACAACACTTGAAAAATCCAGTCACCCATGCATGGGACTTTATCATCAGACCTGACCAGTGTTGGGGTGTAACTAATTACGTAATTTAATTACAAAATAAATGTAACTGTAATCTGTTACAGTTACTGAGAGAAAAAAGTGTAATTAAATTACAGTTACTTATGAAAATATTAATGATTAAGAAGGGAGTTACATCTGAATATTTTCACACATATACATGTTTAAAATATGAGACTCCAATGTTTCAGGAGTTGAGGACACAGAATAGGACACATGCTTATTCAATAACTGTTTTGTTTCCTATTTTGGTTTATTTATATGAATTTTTTTTTTTTTTTTAAGATTAACTGTTTTTTCCCCCCATTGTTAAATGCCATGCAGTGTTTAATAGCTATGCAAAGATTTGATTTCAAAAACAGTATCATAGCTATTAAACTGTATCTTATTATTTTAAACCTGTATTTAACCTCAAAAAGATCTCAAAGTAAAAAGAGCTGTAAAGTCAGATTCTGAAGTGGTTGTACTTTACAATTAAATTATTATAATCTTAATTCAGGTGAAGAAGGATTCTGAAAGTCTTACTGTGCGTTCACACCGCCAGCGTCGAGAGCGTCAAAGTGGCCGGAAGTCATTCATTTTCAATGTGAGCCGGCATCGAGAAGCGGCGAGGAGCGGCGCGGCGCAACTTGGCCGTTGAGAGCGTCGAGGAGAGTTGAAATCAGGGCAACTTTATGGTAATGAGCTATGACGCGGTTGGGCAGCAACCAATCAGAACGTAGAAGTCCACCGCTTGAGAGGATTCCAGAGAACGCAGCTCCGACCACATTAGTTCAAACAAAAGGTTGATTATTGCTGTGGCGGGTTTGCAGTAATCCCTGTTTGTGTACAGGGACTAAAAAATTAAAAAAAATTAAAAATGATACGTGGACCAAGGTGTCTGAGATTGTTCATGTTTCTGGTGAGTTGCTGATGTGCAGTAACGATATAAGAATAATAATCTAATGATATCGTAAATAATACTAGGCTACAGTAGTCCCAGTTTACTTAAAAAAAATCCTTGATTATAAGTACATTAAGTAATGTTTATACTTGATTATATTTACTTAAGTAACATTTTCAATGCAGGACTTTTACTTGCATCAGAGTATTTTTACAGTGCTTTATACATTATTAGGTAAAGGATCTTAATACTTCGTCCACAACAATATTTCATTGTGGTTAGTCCGCATAAGATTAACAAGCTTGTTTGCTTTGCGGCCGCTTTAAATACAAGATAAGCATTCGATCTACGTCAGAGCGTCAGAGCGCTCACGAATCTTTCTGCAGCGTTGAGAGCAGAGCGGCCAGAGCGATTTTTGACGCTCCCGACGCCGGCGGTGTGAACGCATAGTTACAGTAATCAGTGTTGAGTACCACTGTAATGTTAACCCTGCCTTCTTTAAATGTTTCAAAATTATTAAAATTTGAAAACAATAGAAAACTAGGAAAGTAATCAAAACTTAATCAAATGTAATCAGTTACATTACTTTAATAAAGTAACTGAAACAGTTACACTACATATTACATTTTAAATAGGGTAACTTGTAATCTGTAACCTATCACATTTCCAAAGTAACCTTCCCAACACTGGACCTGACACCTTGCAACTCAGACAAAGAAAGAGTTGACAAAAGTAAACTAAAATATAAACCCACATTGTATTTTAAAGGGTATCATTCCTTAAAACAAAATCCCCCATTTTTAACTGTGATAGTAATAGAATGCAAAATGCAAAAAAAAAAAAAAAAAAAAAAAGTTTTGTTTTGCAGATTGATATTATTATTGTCAGGGCTCAGGTTTGATCTGTCTCTTTCTCCTGGAGGAACCTTTGTTTTTGTTTCTGTTTGCACGTGCTAGCCACGATCAGCTGTTTGCATTTTGCGATCAGCATGGTCGTGCACGTGTTGATTGTTTTGGTTTTCACTTGCGCGTGTCAGCCGCATTCAGCTGATTGCGCTTTGCAATCAGCGCGGTCGTGTATGCATTCACAGCTGTTTGTCATTTCCTCATTTATTTTTTCCTTATTTAAATCTCATGTTTTCTGTTAGTCTTTGCCAGTGTGTTTTGTTGTTAACGCTTTTTATGCGTTTCTTGTTTTGGTTCATCAGTTATAGTTTTGTATTTTTGTATAGTTTTGTATTTTTATTGGATTTTTTGCTCTGGATTATTATCTAGTTTTGTGGATCTCTTTGAATCTGCCTGGATTATCATCTTTAATGACCATCGCCTGTTTCTGACTACCGCTCACCTGGAATGTATCTGTTTGGACTCTGATCTCTTCTGTTGAGTTCTTGAATTGTGGATCTGGAATTCAGCAGTTCGATTTATCACTGAATAAAACTCTTGTTGCATTTCTACTGCATTTGGGTTCTTCATTTCAGTGACACCTGTAAGGACACACTGGCCAATTATGGACCCAGCAGAAGAAGCTCAGCTCCGAGCTGTCGTTGAACATCAGGGAGCGATGTTGAATCATCAGGCTGAGGAACTTTCACATGCTCGTCACACCATGGATGCCTTGGTTGCACGTGTTACTGAGCTCTCGGACAAGTTACGCTATCTTCAGCCCGTTGATCTCAATGTTTCGTCTGCAGCACCCCAACAGGCCACTGGTCATGAGCCACGTATTAATAACCCTCCTATTTATGCTGGTGAACCAACTAATTGTCGATCATTTCTTATTCAGTGTGAAGTAGTTTTTTCTCACTTCAACCCCAGACTTATGCATTAGACAGATCCAGAGTGGCTTACGTGATTTCTCTTCTGGCTGGACGCGCCCGCGACTGGGGTACTGCCATATGGGACTCGCGCTCTTTGTGCTGTGATGACTTTAAATCATTCAAAGCCGAGATGATAAAAGTATTTGACAGATCCGTGTTTGGCAAAGAGGCTTCCCGGCAATTGGCTTCGCTGCGTCAAGGCAAGAGGTCAGTTGCTGATTATTCTATTGAATTTAAGACTCTTGCAGCTACAAGTGAGTGGAACTCAGCAGCTCTGGTGGCTCGTTTTTTGGATGGATTAGTGGCAGATGTTAAGGACTAGATCTACGCACGTGACACCCGGACCTGCTTGACGATATTATTGATCTCGCTATTCGTTTGGATTCCCGTATGGAATTGAGGCGTAAAGTTCGGGGAAATACCAGCTGGATGCAGCCAGAACCGTCTGTTTCCTTCTCTGCTTCCCGAGCTCCTGAATCGTCTGACCTTGAGCCTATGCAGCTGGGGAGAATGCGTCTTACTGCTGAGGAGAAACAACGCCGACTTTTAAAGGGGCTTTGTTTATATTGTGGCGGTCATGGGCATATTGCAGCCGGCTGTCCGTTAAAAGCCAACGCCCACCAGTAAACAGGAGAATTCTGGCGGGCGGTACTTCAATTTCTCCATCAGAGGGTTCTCGTACTCTCATTCCTGCTTCAGTGTTACTGAATGGCTCGGTCATTAAATGCTCTGTGTTAATTGATTCGGGTGCAGAGGGGAATTTTGTTGATGTTGAATGGGCTCATCACTATGGCCTGCCCATTCATTCCCTATAACCTCCTCTAACCACCCACTACCTTAATGGACAGCAGCTCATGGCAGTTACTCAGATCACTGGTCCGGTGAGTTTGATTACCTCTGGTAACCACCGGGAGGAAATAGAATTTTATTTATTTAACTCCCCTTCTGTTTCTATTGTATTAGGTCATCCTTGGCTTTCTCTTCATAACCCACATATTAACTGGGCTGAGAATTTAATTCTTTCTTGGAGTTCTCGCTGTCATGCTGCTTGTCTTGTGTCTGCTCCGTCTTCTGTTGTTTGTTCTGTGTTGCAGGAGGAGGAGGTGGATCTTTCTCTGATCCCTGGCATGTACCACAATCTGCGTGCGGTCTTCAGTCGGTCCCGAGCTGCCTCTCTTCCTCCCCATCGACCGTATGATTGTGCTATCGATCTTCTTCCCGGCACTTCTCCTCCTCGCGGACGTCTTTCTCTTTTGTCTGCACCTGAGCGGGTGGCCATGGAGAAGTATTTATCAGATTCTCTAGCAGCAGGTTTGATTCGTCCCTCTTCCTCTCCAGCAGGAGCGGGGTTCTTTTTCGTGAAGAAGGATGGCTCTTTGCGCCCCTGCATTGACTATCGTGGGCTGAATGACATAACTGTTAAGAACAGGTACCCCCTGCCTCTTATGTCTACAGCCTTCGAGGTCCTGCGGGGTGCAAAGTTCTTCACAAAATTGGATCTACGCAATGCTTATCATCTAGTTCGGATTAGGGAGGGGGATGAATGGAAGACCGGCCTTTAACACACCCACCGGGCATTTTGAATATCTCGTTTTACCTTTTGGGATGTCCAATGCCCCAGCCGTCTTCCAAGCGCTCGTCAATGACGTGCTGAGAGATATGATTAACGACTTTGTCTTTGTGTACCTGGATGATATTTTAATTTTTTCTCAATCATTCAAGGTGCACGTCCAGCACGTCAGACGAGTGCTTCAGCGGTTGCTGGAGAATCAATTGTTCGTGAAGGCGGAGAAGTGTACTTTTCACACCCAGTCGGTTTCGTTCTTGGGGTCGATCATCTCGGCGGAGGGGATTCGCATGGACCCTGCGAAGGTTGGAGCTGTCTCTGACTGGCCGGTACCTGGCTCAAGAAAAGCTTTACAACAGTTTTTTTTGGGCTTTTCTAATTTCTATAGGCGTTTTATTTCGAAATTTCAGCCAGGTGGCGGCCCCTCTGACAGCGTTAACCTCCACCAAAATCCAAATTTTGTTGGTCTAGTGTTACTCAGGCAGCTTTTTGACGATTTGAAATCCAGGTTCACTACTGCTCCTATTCTTATTTTGCCGGATCCTAGCAGACAGTTTGTGGTGGAGGTGGACGCGTCAGAGGTGGGTGTCGGAGCAGTTCTTTCCCCAAAAATCCCCTCATGATAATAAGTTGCATCCTTGTGCTTATTTTTCTCATCGCCTTTCTCCCTCAGAACGAAATTATGACATCGGCAACAGAGAGCTGCTGGCAGTACGCTTGGCTTTTGGGGGAGTGGCGTCACTGGTTGGAGGGGACGATAATTCCATTTCTGGTGTGGACTGATCATAGAAATCTGGAGTATATTCAATCGGCAAAACGGCTGAACTCCAGACAGGCTCGTTGGGCACTGTTTTTTTGGGCGCTTCAACTTTGTGTTGTCTTACAGGCCGGGTTCTAAGAACGGTAAGCCCGATGCTCTGTCCCGGCAGTTTGACGTGCCTGTTGACGAGTCTCCTCCTGACACCATTTTGCCTTTGGGGCCGTGTGTGGGTGGGGGCCGTCACCTGGGGTGTCGAGGGCCGGGTCAGGCGAGCATTAGCTCAGGTTGAAGTGCCCATGGGGTGTCCGGCGGGTCTGTTATTTGTGCCTGATACAGTCCGCACCGCCGTCTTGCAGTGGGGTCACTCTTCTAAACTCACGTGTCATCCTGGTGTGAGGAGGTCGCTGGCAGCCATCCGTCAGCGTTTTTGGTGGCCGGCCATGGCTGAGGACATCCGTCGGTTCGTGGGTGCTTGTGAGGTTTGTGCTCAAAACAAATCTTCCAATCAACCTTCCGTTGGTCTGCTTCATCCCCTCCCTATTCCTTCCCGCCCCTGGTCACATATTGCCCTGGATTTTTGTTACTGGTTTCCCTCCATCCAGTGGCAATACTGTGGTCCTTACTGTTGTGGATCGCTTTTCTAAGGCGGTTCACTTCATTCCCCTTCCTAAACTCCCTTCAGCTAGGGAGACGGCCCGGGTGGTCATTGACCACGTCTTCCGGATTCATGGTCTTCCGGAGGATGTGGTCTCTGACAGGGGGCCCCAGTTCATGTCCCAGTTTTGGAGGGAATTCTGGTCGACGACTGGGTGCCTCCGCCAGTCTGTCCTCAGGATTCCATCCACAGACCAACGGCCAAACCGAGCGTGCAAACCAGGATCTCGAGCGGATGCTCCGATGCCTGGCTTCCCATAACCCCTCCTCCTGGAGTCAGCAGCTAACTTGGGCTGAATATGCCCATAACTCCTTGCCGGTGGTCCTCGACTGGGCTTTCCCCTTTCATGTGTTGCCTTGGTTATCAACCCCCTCTGTTTCCTTCTCAGGCTGCTGAGGCCGCAGTTCCCTCAGTCCAGGCGTTTATGCAGCGCTGTTATCGTACCTGGAGGAGGGCCAGGGAAGCGTTGGTCCGGTCTGGGGGACGCACTAAAAGAGCTGCTGACCGCCGTCGGACTGTGGCACCCAGGTATGTTTGTGGGCAAAGGGTGTGGCTCTCTACCAAAGATCTGCCACTTCGGGTTCCGGCCCGTAAGTTGGCACCCAAATTTATAGGGCCTTATCCCATTGTCAAGGTGGTCAGTCATGCGGCTTCGGTTGCCTCAACCTTTCTGTCGTGTCCATCCTGTCTTTCATGTTTCTCGTGTTAAACCTGTTCTACGTTCTTCCCATTCTCATGTTTCTATTCCCACCCCCCCTCCTCCCCTGATGATTGAGGGCGCTCCTGCCTTTATTGTCAGGCGGATTCTTGATTCCAGGCGCCGTGGACGGGGCTTTCAATATTTAGTGGATTGGGAAGGCTACGGTCCGGAGGAGAGATCTTGGGTCCCAGCTCGTGACATTCTGGACCGCTCGCTCATCGTGGAGTTTCATCGTCGTCAGTCTACCCTCGACCAAGAGTACGCCGGGTGGCGTTCCTGCACGTGTTGAACTGTCAGGGCTCAGGTTTGATCTGTCTCTTTCTCCTGGAGGAACCTTTGTTTTTGTTTCTGTTTGCACGTGCTAGCCACGATCAGCTGTTTGCATTTTGCGATCAGCATGGTCGTGCACGTGTTGATTGTTTGGGTTTTCACTTGCGCGTGTCAGCCGCATTCAGCTGATTGCGCTTTTGCAATCAGCGCGGTCGTGTATGCATTCACAGCTGTTTGTCATTTCCTCATTTATTTTTTTCCTTATTTAAATCTCATGTTTTCTCTTAGTCTTTGCCAGTGTGCTTTGTTGTTAACGCTTTTTATGCGTTTCTTGTTTTGGTTCATCAGTTATAGTTTTGTATTTTTCAGTTTTTCTTTTTTCTGCCCAGTTATTGCAACTGCTGTCTGGACTGTCAATGCTCCTTGGCCAGTGGTCTGTTCATCGGGACTATTGGATTTTTTGCTCTGGATTATTATCTAGTTTTGTGAATCTCTTTGAATCTGCCTGGATTATCATCTTTAATGACCATCGCCTGTTTCTGACTACCGCTCGCCTGGAATGTATCTGTTTGGACTCTGATCTCTTCTGTTGAGTTCTTGAATTGTGGATCTGGAATTCAGCAGTTCGATTTATCACTGAATAAAACTCTTGTTGCATTTCTACTGCATTTGGGTTCTTCATTTCAGTGAAACCTGACAATTATTTTGTTACTATAGTATAATAGATTTCAGTACATTGTAAAATGAAGTTAATGTTGAATAATTTTCATTTCTGGAACAATAAAATATTAGTAGGCTAACTTCTGTAATTAAAAATGTCATCAAATCAGGAGTCTGTTTTCAGCATTTAAACATCAAAATAATGATACCATTCAATAATATAATAGAACATATAAGCTAAAATTAGGTGTATGCATTCCCCATGCATGAAGAAAATTAGGTTGCATCCCAGGAGCTCTGCAAGAATGTTACAGAGTGATGAATGCAGTCAAGGAAAACATGAAGAAAAGAAAGTGGAAAATAACACAGGTTAGACAAAAGAATTAATCCCATTTGCATATTAAACTGTTGGTAAGCCGACAAGAAAAGTTATTTAGGAAAATTATTATTTTAGTTATTGCATTTAAGACCTGTATACCATGTGCAGCTCAAAAAAAAAAAAAAAAAAAAAAAAAAATTACATAGCCACATTGGGAGATAGGCTACAAGCAAGTGTTGATCGAATGACATCTATGGGATCAGAATCCCGCCTAAACTATTGCAGTCACAGATAAAAAAAAATAACAAGCGTAAAAACAAAACATAAAAACGCAAGTAAAAATATATTGCACAAGATTCACAAATGAAAGCAAAGCTTTCAGAATAGCAAACAATGGTCACGGATTGAAAAATAAGCCTAAATCAAAAAATTAATAACGCATTTTTAAAAAATAAGCATGAATCAAAATTTTAAACACGTTTAAAATCATATTGCACAAAATTTAAATATTAATCCTAAATTGTCTGACTTACGCACAAAATCATGGTTTCCCTGGTTATATTTCTCTATTTTTTTCTGCTCTCAGACATTTTCTGCTCATATTTGTATTTTTTGTATGCTGATGCTGTTTTCCCCTTCGCTCTTGTTTCCATGTTCTGTGCTTGCTTTTCCAAATGTTGCGGTTAGAGTTTCAAGTAAATCAGGGCGGGTTTAAGTGACATCATTGGTCCACTAGTTCTAGATTGACAGCTCCTCCTCTAGCCAATCAGATGAAGAGGGGCGGTGACATCACACCAACGTGCCTCATTAGCTGCCTATGCTCAGTGTTGTTCAATTGTACAGGTGAAAATAGACAGCTGTCAGCTGTGAAACATCTTCCCATACAGCACACCTTTATATGTGTCTGCCTGTCACTGCTTTATGCCTGCCTGGCGATCCATTAACATTAAATGAGCCGTCCTAGTGACCCGTCTTGGTTAACTTTTATATTCACCTGTATGCCTATTTATTTATGGGGTTATTTCTCTGCTACAATTCTGAGCGCGAAAGATTATATTTTGAGTGCGCAAAAGAGCCAGTTTTGTGGAGAAAATGATAGTCTTGCAAAGAAGAAAGTACTTTGAGCACACGAAAATCAATTTTGCATTTTAAATAAGTTTTTGGATGTGTGCAGACCATACAATGTATAACAACACGCTATACACACACACACCTTCACAGTTAAACAGTGAAACTCCATGAACTCAACTCTTCTCTTTTGCGCGTGCAACGTTTCACTATAGCTTGCTCCCCTGATGCCTGCCCTTTGTGCTCTCTACAGTATGGGAAGCCAAACACACTGAAAGTAGGATGAAACAGCGTGGTAATAAAGTGTTCGCGACCGACTCGACAGCACAGAGAGGACGTGTTTACCAGCGCCACCAAACTGACAGCGCGGCACAAACTAATCTCACTGCGAACATTACTTCTTCTTCTTCTTCTTTTGGGTTTAATGGTGGTTGGCAACTAATCTCAAAGGTGCATTACCGCCACCTACTAGACTGGAGTTTGGGTATTAGAATGACATCAAAGGAGAGGTGAAGAAAAATTAAATAAGTAAATAAATAGAAATAAAAACTTATATAAAACCTTTACAAAAGAAAATTCCTTCCTATTAAATTCTTTCACTTAATCCAGTGTTTTTCAAAAACAAAATTAATAAATTGTGTATACTCCCAGATGATTTCCCTAATAAATGTTCAAGTGTCATGCTTTGTTCATCCATCTGTGCCTTTAATTCTGCCCAATCTTCTTCATATTTTTTGCAGTCTAACAGTATATGCTTCACTGTCTCTTGCACATTACAGTCAGTGCATAATCCAGCTTTAATCCATCCGTAAAAATGCTTTGATCCATCCGTAAAAATGAATAATTCCTCTTGATACTGCTCTACATAGTTTTGAACTATTATCCACTGCTGCATTATTTTTGAGTTTTCTTTTAGTATTTGTTGTAAACTTACATTTAAAGATAGTTTTATAAATTTCCAGGGTGGTATTCACAAACATTACTCTTCTTCTAATAACGTTTAATGGTGGATGGCAAACCAACTTTTGGTGCATTTACCACCACCAACTGGACTGGAGTGTGAAGCACTAATAAGCAACAAATATATATATATATAAATTCTCCTGATTTATCCTATTTTTTTAATATATCCAAAAACACCATAAAAATAACCTACAAATTAAATGATTCAACACCCTGTTTCTTACTTTATATATATATATATATATATATATTATATATATATATATTCTAAAAAAAAAAAAAAAAATATATATATATATATATATATATATATATATATATATATATATATATATATATATATTATTTTGTACTTAGTTATTATTGTTATTGTCATCAAGTTCTACATTCAACACAATATTGCCCATTTTAAATTTGACATATTATTAAATATTATATATTTGGGATTTTTGTTTTCTCTAGTAAAGGGAACGTTGTTATTTAACTTTAACATTGCAGTTTTATATAGGCTAATGGGTACGGTTTGTAAGCCTTTTCTCTACACTCCAAATTAAATAAATAAATAAAATTTGATTAATTAAAAAACTCTAAAAATTTGGGACAGTGTATGTAAACTCAATATTAGATTAGATTAGATTCAACTTTATTGTCATTGCACATGTAAGGTACAAGGCAACGAAATGCAGTTAGCATCTAACCAGAAGTGCAATAAGCAGTAAGTACAGAATATACAGTGTCTACAATATGTTACAAATGTACAATAAATATACGTACAAATAAGGCAGTATTATGGACATAATTTACAGATTTTAAATACTATCAGCATGATACAGATAGGTGTACTATGAACATACTATACAGATGGATTATGTATAAGCGAATGTACACTATAAGCAGAAACTATGAACATATGAACATCATTTACACTAGTGCAATGGACAGTAAAAGTGCATAGAAAATATTTCAGTGTGCAAATGGATTACTCAGTATTCTGGATGAACAGACAGTAGTGCAAGTAATAACAAGTTATGTTTGTAAATCAGATGCAGTGATGAGAAGGGGTAAGGAGTCTGTCTGTGTGGTGTGTGTGTGTGTGTGGGGGGGGGGGTGTTGGGGGTGTCAGAGGGCAGAGTTCAGTAAGGAGACAGCTGTAGGGAAAAAGCTGTTCCTGAATCTGCTGGTCCTTGTCCGGAGGCTCCTGAAGCGCATCCCGGAGGGCACGAGGTTAAACAGTTTATGGTCAGGGTGAGAGGAGTCCTTAAGAATGCTGCGAGCTCGACGTAGACAGTGTTTTCTTTGGATGTCCTCAATAGCAGGAAGTGGTGTCTCTGTGATGCGTTGGGCAGTTTTCACCACCCTCTGCAGTGCCTTGCGGTCAGCAACTGAGCAGTTCCCAAACCAGACTGTAATACAACTGGTCGGGATGCTCTTGATCGCACAACGGTAAAAGTTTACCAGGATGGCTGAAGAGAGCTGGTTCTTCTTCAGTGTCCTGAGGAAGAAGAGGCGCTGGTGAGCCTTCTTAACCAGGCTGGAGGTGTTTGTGGTCCAGAACAGGTCCTCTGAGATGGTGGTTCCCAGAAACTTGAAGCTGGAGACACATTCAACAACCATCCTGTTAATGTGGATGGGGTCATGCGTGCTTCCCTTCTTCTTCCTGGAGTCCACAATGAGCTCCTTTGTCTTGCTGGTGTTAAGGAGCAGGTTGTTGTCAGTGCACCATGCGGCCAGGTGCTGTACCTCCTCCCTGTAGGCAGTCTCATCGTTGTCTCTGATAAGGTCAATCACCATGGTGTCATCTGCAAACTTATTGATGGAGTTTGATCCATGCACAGGCTTGCAGTCGTGGGTGTAGAGGGAGTAGAGGAATGGACTCAGCACACAGCCCTGTGGTACGCCAGTGTTAAGTGTGATGGTGGTGGAGCAGGTGTGAACTGACCTAACATGCTGAGGCCTGCTGGTCAGAAAGTCCATAATCCAGAGGGAGGTGTTAATGTCCAGGTCTCCAAGTTTTGTGGTCAGCTTGGAGGAAATGACAGTGTTAAATGCTGAGCTGAAGTCAACAAACAACTTCTGTACATATGTGTTGTTATTGTCCAAGTGTGTGAGTACAGAGTGCAGCACTGTGCATACTGCATCCTCTGTGCTCCTATTTCTACGGTAAGCAAATTGGTGTGGGTCCAGTGTGGGAGGCAGTCTTTGAGGTGTGCTAGAACCAGTGATGGGCAGCAGCGTCGCTACAAGTAGTGACGCTAGTAGTTTAACTACATTTCTTAGTAGCGTGGTGGTAGCGTCGCTGCTTTCTTAATCAAATAGCTTTTCAGTAGCAAAGCTCTTTTTTGATCAAGTAGCACGGTAGTGTCAACAAAAGCTGCATTATCCAAAGCATTTCTGAAACTCAAGTTCAAATCGGAAATATAACTGCTAAGGATCACTGATCCTGGACCAGTAAAAGTGACGCCACCGCCACTAAACCTCGTAACGTCATTGGCTCCTCAAACTGTCAGTGAAACCTCATTATTCTTCCCGCCTCTCTCGTGAATGAAGTGTGGCGCGCAGTTTGGAGGATCTTAGTTTGTTTGCAGTATGAAGGTAAATAAAATAACTGTTGATTGAATAAGTACAGTGTTCAATAAGTACAGCGTTCTCTTTACTCAAGAAACACTATATTTATAAAGGCTAATGTTTTTTTGTATTTGAAGAGCGGAGAAGAGTGTCTTAGCATTTGTTGTGAAGTCACAGTCAAATAGCTTGTGAGAAGCGCTGAATCTTTTATAATATGATACTTTGGCCAAATAACAGAAAAAAACTGAGCGCCCACATAGCGACAGAAAACTGTACAACCTGTTCCTGTGGTCTTGCCCATAGATGCCCGTACTGCCTTCGAATGTGGCGTTAATGACGGGGGAAAACATTTGAAACATTCAAAAACTTAGTATTTAAACTTGATTTTGTTGAAACGTTAATAATATAATGAATGACACATGCAGCGATGCAAATAAACGTAGCCTAAGTTATTTGTAGGCCTATACATCTGTACAGTAAGATTTCATTAATGTTAGCTAATGTAACTAACATGAACGTACAATGAACAATACATTTATTACAGTATTTATTCATCTTTGTAAATGAAAATACAGTCGTTCATTTGTAGTTCATGTTAGTTCACAGTGCATTAATTAATGACAACAAACACAGCTTGACTTTAATAATGCATTAGTAAATGTTGAAAGTATTGTTTATTCTTAGTTTGTGTTACCTACACTAGTTAACTAATGTTAACTAATGAACCTTATTGTGAAGGGTTACCATTTACATTTAGTAGACACTTTTATGCAAAGCAACTTACAAATGAGCACAATGGAAGAAATCAAAATCAACAAAAGAGCAATGAAATACAAGTGCCATAAAAAGTTAGCTCAGTTTGCTTAACGCAGTACATGTAGCAAGGTTTGTTTGTTTTTGTTTTTTTATTTAGAGGCCTTTTTTGCTTTTGTTAATTGTATAATAAATAACAAGAAAACAAAGATAGAATACAAAAAGATTAGAGAAGCAAGTGTTAGTTTTTTTTTTTTTTTTTTTTTTTAAGAAAACAAGCAGTTAGTAAATAAATAGTTTTTAGAGTGCAAGCCTTTTATTTCTTGATTCTTGAAGATGGTTAAGACTGATTTTTGTTGCCAAATTGATTTTGAACAGCTGTTGAATAAACAACTAAACTGAACTATTATGCCTGTCTATCTGCTTGACTGACAGTTTTATTGATCACTGAGAGAGGATTGACTTGGTATGATGTTGGTTCAATATAAAAATAATTTTTTTAAAGAAATAGCTTAGATGTAGTAAACTACCTTTGCCGTGTTGTTGTAGCTTAGCTTGCTACATTTCACAGGGCTGTAGCTTTAGTGTAGTGAAGCTTCATTTAATGAAGAGTAACTGTTAGCTTAGCTCACTACATTTTCCAAGTAGCTTGCCCAACACTGGCTAGAACCAGTCGCTTGAAGCACTTCATGACAATAGGTGTGAGTGCTACGAGGCGGTAGTCATTCAGGCACATTGGGGAGGAGTGTTTAGGCACTGGCACAATGGATGTGGACTTAAAGCATGTTGGCACAGTTGCTTGGGTGAGGGACAGGTTGAAAATGTCTGTGAAGACCCCTGCAAGCTGCTCTGCACATGCCCTAAGCACACGACCAGGAATGCCATCCGGGCCAGCAGCCTTACGTGCATTGATCCGGCTCAATGCAGTGTGGACATCTGTGGAGGTGAGTTTGAGGGTTTGGTGGTCTGCTGAGTGTGTGATTTTGGTGGCCGTGTCCTTGCTGTCGATGTTGAAGTGAGCATAAAAGTCATTTAGCTCATTAAGGAAGGAGACGTCTGTGACCGTTGGAGTACAGTTGCTTGACTTGTAGTCACTGATGACCTGGATGCCCTGCCACATGCTTCAGGGGTCAGAGTTAAAAAAGTGTTCCTCTATCTTAGCCTGTAGCAGTACTTGGCCTTTTTTAAATGCCCCTCTTCAGGTTAGCCCTGAGCCCCTTTCACACTGCGATTCCGGAAAATACACGGGTAATGTGTTTCGCCAATTGTTCCCGGGTCGCTAGATTTTGCCCCTTTCACACTGCCAGTGATTACCCGGAATATGTGCGCGCGTTCACACACAACCCGTAAAGGTCCCATGAAGACACATGATATCAGGTAGTGACGTGTAATGTACGAGTCAAAAACGCCAGGCACGTTAACTTTCACTTAAGCTGGTGAACGATCTCAGCTTCAGTGCGGAAAGTGAGGTCCCCGACCCGGAACCAATCCCGGGATATGTTTGCTTTCACACAGAAGGCGACCCGGCAATTCTTCTGTGGCAAGTTTCTGCTGTGATTGTGGCAAGTTTCTGCTGTGATTGTGACTACTAAATATATATGTGCTTCAAAGTAGCTAACACTACTGTTTACATGAAGTAATATGAAAGATAATAAGCAAAAGAAATGTAATAACTTAATACTGATCTTCATTATATTATGTGCAGAAAAAAAACACAAACTTCGGCGGAGAATAATGTTCACACACTAGATTAAATCACTCTCTGTTTAATATAGGAAAACATGAAACAGGTCAATGTATTATTTGTAATCAGGCAGAAACAATAGAGCATGTTTTAATAAAATATGTAAAAGAAAGGTTAAAACTCATTAAGAAAGTCAGAAACATGGGTGTTGAATCATTTAATTTGTCAAGCCTTTTGAAAGAGCATGCAGAACAAGGTAAAATATATGGTGCTATTGTTAAATACATTAAAGAAATAGGATTAATCAGGAGAATTTGAATGCTGTCTACATCGTGTGCAATACAGTCCGGTAGCCTAGGACTATGGTTAACACTTAAACCACCAGAGGTCGCTGTATACCTAAAAGCGCCAGCGGGAAAAATTTACGCATACACATAACTACTGTTTTGATATGGCTAAAAAACGTATTATGTCACCTTATTATGCCACTGTCTTCACAATGTCTAGAGTAATAAAATGGTTATTTTTAGTCATCAACTATTTTTTGGTCCTGTTGTCTTAAGTTCAGGGCTATTTTTAAACAGGTTACACTAATCACTTTTCTTAATAAACCGGCCTTCAGTGACAACGAGAATTACAAAGAAATAAAAACATATTTGGGTGATGTAATATAAAATATTTTAAGATAACCCATGTTATTTAAATAACTAAAATATCCTAAATAGACTATAATAAGCCATAATAATTCATGATACAACTACAAATTCAAGTGTACAGTTTCACCTAATTAATTATTAATTTGTTAATTTGTTTAGTTATATAATTTTTACATTGAGTAAGAGAACAACTCCAATAAACTTGGGGTAATCATACAATTTATTTTATTCTTTACATCATAGGTAAGTTTTTTTTTTTTTTTTTTCAGGAATAAATAAGCAACACAGCAAACAATAAACGACCAAAAAAAAAAAAAAAAAAAAAAAAAAAATATTGCAAAAATAAAAATAAAAAATTATTAATTAATCTAAAGTTTGAACATTTATGAGTGGGCTAAACATCCTAATTTTAATGTGCGTTATGTGACTGTTTGCAATAAGCTAACACATTGCTCAATGAAAGTGCAACAATAAAGGAATTATATGCATAAATTTGACCCGATGGCGCTTATAGGTAGAAATGACCAGTTTTTAAGGTTTTATCTAAAAAGTTTTTTTTTTTTTTTTTTTTTTTTTTTAACAACAGGGCATTGTAAATCATACAATTTTAGTAATTATTTTTTTTATTGAAAATATATTATGTAGCCTACATTTGAAAAACCGCCATGGGTAAAATTAGCAATAAAAATTAGTGTATAAAAATTTAATAATGTAATAATTATTTTACGTAAAGTTTCTTAATTTAAAATAAAATATTAATAAATACTGATAATCCCAGGTTGACCACGCGGGTTTGTTTAAACATTAAAATTACGAGAAACTTAAAGAATTTTAAACCAAAAGGCTTAAGCTTAATTTTTTTTAATCTTACAGCGACAGTCATTTCTTAATTTATGTCAGGAGTGAAGTCAAAATCGATATGAAACTTGAGTTGTAGACCTTTTTAATGATGTTAAGTTAGTTTATGAAGTTCATGCACGAAATCATGCATGTTTTAATGCTAGTAAATAAAAGGAAACGATCCACCCGCATGCCTCTGCTCATGACGGTACTTGGATCAGTGAGCTGCGTCTATGGCCGATGACGTCACTTACAGGGATGCATTTACTACACCCCCCACTCCAAAAGACACAACCCCAAAAAAAAAACAGTGCACATTTATTTTTTCTCAATATGAAGTACATCTCTTTGCCCCCTTTGGAAAAAACATCTTATAGTTTCTTAAGTGCTGGAAGGTCTTTTACATGGACTAGGTCAAAATTTGTGAAATTCATACTCAGACTGTAGAGCTGCTTGTAGACACCTTGTTGCTACCCTGGGGTTCTGCAAGACTGAAAACATGTTGTGCTCTGCTCTTAAATTAATTTGGTGGATCAGACTGGCTGGATTTGAATGAAATGGTGGATTTTAATAATTGGAAATTCCCTTAAATCCCAGACCTCTAAGCAGCTCTTTGCTTTTTTGATCTTGGCATGGTGGCACCATGTACTTCAATGCTGCAAAGACAGTTTATTGACAATTTATTTATGTTTATACAGTTTAAGGTGTGGATTTAATGATGTTCTGCCAATTTGCAGTTGATAGTAATTGGTACACCTCCTTCTAATGTTAGGCACATGATATAGTGAAGCGGTAATTTCATTTTACCACACAAGAAATGGGCATAACAGTCATTTGATCATTTAAATTGGCAGTAAATCTATTAATGTTAATAAAATGCTAATCCAATATGATAAAGCTTATAGTTACTCAGATATACACGGTAAATTGTTTGACGTAAATAAAACAAAGATTAGTAAAGTACATAAAAATACTGTTTAATCTTTCTACTTCAAAATTCACATTTAATTCAGTGTGTTCACTTTCAGTTTCATTGTAATTATTTGTGAAATTTACAAGCAATTTCTAAGCAAAAATTTTTTTAACACCACCACCATTTTATCCCCAGTGTAGCTCATGACAAACTATGTATTTTACCCTATTTATTAATTTCAATAATATGGTGTGCTGAAACTAAAATTTCCATAAATCAGTACACCATTGTGCACCAGAATGCAATGCTTGAAGCCATTTCTAGATATTCTCAATCATTTACAAACACTCAGATTTGGTCCCCTCACTTACAAGACCATTTGAGTCGTGTAAGCTACAATTTATAGTTTAATTTCATAAACAATGTTGTACACTACCATTGCCTATATTATTCTTTAAAATATATACTTTTACGGTTTATTTTTACATACATTTCCAATTAAAATTACTGTCAGGAGCAGGTAATGAATTCTCATAAGGATACACAGAATTGATTATTTAACCATGGGGAGGCACTGTTTCTCTTTCTGAAAGAATGGTCTACAGTTTAATGTTTCTTTTTGAAGAATAAAAGGGCATTCAATGCAAAGAAATGCACGAACTCTTGACAAGCCTTTTAATGATGGAGAATCAAAGCTTTGTGCTCAGACAGACATCTTCGTTTCATAAGCTACTTTGGGCACAAGAGAATGGAATCACATGCATAATTACTATCGTTACTGTCCTCCATCAGATCTAATAGATTGAAGATGTTTTAAAGGGCTAGTTGGACTGAAGCACTGATCAAACAAAATAATTGAACAATATAAAAGCAAACAGGTAAACACAGCATTCACAGTTACTGCTGTGTGTCCAGCCAGAGCTTACACATATAGATTCTATTCCAGTTATTCAGGAGCAGTTAATAACCAGTAGCTGTGTAGAAGATCAGATAAGGTCCCCTATGATAAAATGTACCCTGAAACATCCCATTCCTTTCTTCCTAAATTGGATTTTTAAGTAACTCACAATCCCCAGGCAAAGATTAAATCAAAACTCATTTTTTTATATTCAAAATATATACTTAAATCATAGCCTACTCAAATAATGGATTTCATTTGATATTTGATAAAAGTTCACATTAGTGAAACAGCCTCAACACAGTCTAAATGCTAAGTAACATGACCTTTAAAGGAATGAGTCCAAAATGAGATGAAACGCTGTAGTTTGCTATAGGGCATCACAGAACCTTACAGTTCTAATCTGACTCATAACATGAGATTATTTTAGACTAATACTTGTATTTATTTTTTGGTTTTCTAGCCACAAGACTAAATACATTATTCTTCAATTACATTATTTTTTTTCTTTTGTCTGCGTGTGTGTTGGGTTAAAAAGTTGCCCACATCATTTCCTTTACAAAAAAAACTATTTAATAAAGAAGTACAAAAAATAAAGGTGTTACAGAAGTGCAATATGAATAATATGATAATGATACGTCCCCCCCAAAAAAAATCTATGTTTTAAAAAAAATCCTATATGTAAACCAGAAAATATCTAGGTAATGCTTTACAATAAGGTTCAATTTGTTAACATTAACTAGCAATGAAAATACTTCTAAAGCATTTATTAATCGTAATGTTAATTTCAACATTTATTAAAATCTAAATTTATATTATTTAATGGACCTGAGCTAAGTTGAACAAACAGTGAACTGTTGTATTTTTATTAACTAACATTAACTAAGATTAATAAATAGTGTAACAAATGTATTGCTCATTGTTGGTTAATGCATTTAATTATGTCAACTAAAATGATCTGATTGTAAAGTATTACCCATGTCTACATACTGGACAGTCCTGATACATCAGCTAAGCACATAATTACAAGCCTAAACAAACACTTAATGAAAAGAACATTATTACAAATTAATTGCATGTCTCAGTTCAACTTGACAAACAAAATATGTTGCATTTGTTGTTTGATGTTGATCAGTTGTTAGTAATGCAGCGCAGGCCTTTTATCTGAATCATTAGAGCAAAACAAGAACAAATGATAAACACTGCAGCTACATTACATGGTCCTTGGATGAACGAGTGATAGAAGTAAAGTAAGTGTCATGAAGAAAAAAGAATTACGAAAATGTGCTACCAGCTTTCCTTTTTTCAGAGAATAAATTTTTTTTTCACATAAAACCAAATGATACCTGAACCGTGATAAAGCAAAACTTATAATTTATTTTTGGTTTAGTAAGAAAGAATATGCAGCACAGTTTATACAACATAGGCTACAACTCAAGGTGCAGTCACATGTATAGATATTTGTCTATTTTTTTGTGGGAGATATATGGAAGCCCGTTTCCACCATTGAATAAAAAATAAAAAAAAAAATTATAACAACTATATAAAAATTTCACAAATAATAGTTATAAATAAAAACAAAAATATAATAAATAAAAACACAAACTTTATATATCAGGTCAGAATTGGGGGGACTGATATGTTCTTAGAATTGCAAGTTTATATCTCATAATTGTGACTCGCAATTCTGAGAAAAAAAAGTCAGAATTGTGAGTTTATATCATGCAATTCTGACTTTATTTCTCAGAATTGCGAGTTTATATCTCACAATTATGACTTTTTAACTAGCAATTGCAAGAAAAAAAGTCTGAATTGCGAGTTTGTATCACCCAGTTATGATAAAAAAGTCAGAATTGTTAGATAAAAATTCACAATTACCTTTTTTATTTTTTATTCAGTGGTGGAAATGGGCTTCCATAGAGATATGCAATCATTTAAATGGGAATTTTGCATGAAGGCGAAACTGTTCCCTAAATGGATTTTACTCATTTTCAAGTTGGTACACTGAAGTTGTCGTGATGAGAAATAGAACAGAAATATAACCAAGAGAAAGCTTGGTTTGAAAGTGATTTTTATGTTAGCTGTGCTTCATATCTATACTATAGACATAAAACTGACCTTTTTTGTCTGTGAAATTTCAATGACTTATTGCTAATTGCTCTGTATGAACTGAGCTTCATATATCACTACACTATTAACAATAGACCTTTTTTGTCCACAAAACTTTGCAGAAAGGTCGCAGATGTGATCGCATCTTAAGAATGAATACACAGTTAGTGGTCAAGTATTATAAAAAAGTAAAAACAACCATATTAAATATTTACTTAGTGTAATATTTCATGTACTTGACAAACATCTTGAGTTTTTCTTTAAACTGATGTCTCTAATGGTTGTATCTCGTATTATACACTAGTGGAATACAATAACTGCATTAAAAATAAATCCTTTATATTTTATGAAAGCAGACATTAAGCTATTCTATGTTGTATACATTTTTAAAAAAGTGGTACACTGAACTATTATTCTGTGTATGTTTATTAATCCAAAGGGTAATACAGACATATAAAATTAAGGTACTATAAATAGTGTGTATTGAATTCAAGTACCAGCCAACACTAGACTGAGTGAGGAGCTTAGCGCTCGCTACCTTTAGCACCGGTTTATGCTGCAGCACCAGGTACTTCATTACTGGTTTTACATCTGATCTGTCATCAGCTTCAATAAATAGAAACATCTGCAACCTTGCAATTATGTGGAATTGCGCTCTAGCTTTGTGGTTATCTGTGGTTCAAATACTCGAACTGTTGAACTGCAATCCTAAATTCCTGACAGAGTTAAAAAGATTCAAACAGCCAAATTATGAATATATTTCTGTCAATTGCTAATCAGAAAATAACGTTTACAGTGATGACGTATTTTTGTAGGTCAACCTGAAAATTAGCATCACCCTTGACAAAAAAGTGGTTGTATTTTTCCATCTGCTTTTATATTATTGCAGGAAATAAGCTCTTTGACCAATAAATGTTTGATTCTTACATGTTTTGTTCTCTCTTTGTCAGAAGTAAAAGTTATGTAGGCAATAAAAAAAAACTACTTCGCAGTCGCATGATTTCAGAATGACCACTGAGCTTCTGACAACTCTTTAAAAAAATCCCTGAAAGTATAACAGTTTGCAAGAGCGCATTTATAAACATGACAAGATTTTGAAAGCGGGTTAGTAAGTAGATGAGTTTTTTAGCCTCTTCTTAGCAACCGACCTTTTCAAGACAAGTAGAAGTAAAATCACAAGTGGGTTTTACTGATGTATTTATGCCATTTAAAAAAAAAGATGAAAATATTATGTGCTTGTGTGAACCACAGACCTTATTTCAGGCATTTACCAAAAAAAAAACATTCAATAAACCCATTGACTTCAGGACAAAAGAACTGGAAGAGCTAAAATGCTAACTCTACATGCTAAAAATACACCATCCCTGCATCAGTCTACAGTGAGATGGCAAGATGGTCCACTTAACTGTTTTACTACCACTTATCTGAGATGATGGGTGGAAATAAGCACCTTTGATGAACTGTTGGTCAATGGCAACAGCTTGACCAGACCAGACCAGTCTGTCCAACAATGGATTGGTCCATAGTTGCTTTGAGTATTTGTGTAACCTTTTGTTTCATGGCTTACAACATTCATTCTGGAATCCCCCTGGATCTCAGCGACTTGCAATGCGATCATTGCCCCGTGATGGCAGCCCGCAGGTCTTGCAGCACTTTGCACGGACTGAAGGCACTTGACATTGCCCATGCCACTGGAGGGTCTGACAGAAGCGTAATGTCAAATGGTCCCGTAAACACAACTGACCTGGAAGACACAGAACAAACATGAGAGACTGCAGTTAGGACAGCTCTAGAGGGGTGAGACTGCTTCACCAGCTGCACGAGAGACATGCACTAGTGCATTCACACATTTGCTCTCAAGCCAGGCAACACATTACAGCAACACAGACACCTCAGCGATAACATACCACACTCATCACTGATTGTGTGAACGCCTGAAATAAAATCGAGTTGACTACATACATTATATACCGTAAAACATGTAAAATGGCTGAACAACAAAACATAATTAAGGATAATTTTCAATAAGGATCCTTTTCTCACTTCCGGGGTTCTCAGAAGTGGAAGTCATCATAAGGTAACAACATCAATGGTTAACATAAACTACAATTATCATTTTTTGCCTTCCCATTTGACCCAATAGCAAAAAAAAAAAAAAAAAAAAAATCCACAATAGCATTTTTATGACTTTCCAAAAGAGGGGGAAAAAAATGTCAGAAGAGAGAAAGATGTCAAATTTGATATCACTCCCTCAGCTGTTGTACTAGAAACACTCACGCAACAACAATAACCAATTTTTTTTATTTGTAATTTAATGCCATGGTATTAAAGCACAAAATATAGTGTTATAAATGTGTATTACATTTATTAAAATGGTAAATTTTAAAACATTGATAGATATATTTAAACATGACATCACAGTCTGAAAAGTGAAAAGGGTTCTGGCACAGTCGCTAATGTGAGGGAGCACGGAACGAGGAATTAGGAGATGTGGAGTACATCAACACAAAGACTTTATCAAGGGAACCAGGAAAACACACATAGCAGAAGAAGTTGACATAAACAATGCCGGATACCGAACTAAGAACAGGGAAAACAGTATATACACATAACATGACGAGGGGATGACGAGACAAACCTGGGATCAACAGAACTAAACAGGGAACACCTGGAACAAAATGATAAGGACAGGAACTGGAAGGACCAAATATGGGCATGGAAACACATGGGGAGCAGAACATACACAAAACATGGATCAGAGTCTGACAGGTTCATTATTAATACAAAAATGTCAGTTGATCTAAAATATACTAGCCAAAAGGCCATTAGGAGAAAATCATTTGTCCTCTATTTACTCAACAGGTAAAGGAATAATATGTTTGAAGTTTGAAGCAGCAAGTAAGTAAATAAGTAAATAAATAAATAAATAAATGTTTGTTGCATTATCTAGTTCTTTTGACCAGCATTTTAATTTCTGAATCTTTTAAAGCAAATTTGCATAGATTACTTTATCTTTTTTTTCCCCTGAAAAAATCACACTCTCCAGTAACATCAGGCTATAAAACAGATTTTGTCTAGGATTTCTGTTCCAAAAATCCCATGAAATGCTGGGTGGGGGGACGGTAAGATGGGACAAGGGTGAGCATGCTGATGGATTTGGATCCCTTGAGCACTGGAAGTCCATCACACTGACAAATCCTTTATACATTATAAATTCACTACAGTTATTCAAGCCTTTCCATAACAAGGACTCCAACAGCAAGTCCTGAAATGAACCTCAGTCCTATTTTGAATTGTCCTGCTATGCAAAGAGTCTGTGAAGAAAACCATCGGGCAATTCTTTATATTGATCTAGAAATCATGTACAGTGTCTGTACCTCACAAAGTCTCAAAACAGCTGTTATGTTTAAGCTTTTATATTTAGGCTATTTATAATAAAGAAAAAGACATGTAAAAAAAAAAAAATAAATATATATATATAAGTGAAAGTGACGTGACATACAGCCAAGCATGGTGACCCATACTCAGAATTCGTGCTCTGCATTTAACCCATCCAAAGTGCACACACACAGCAGTGAACACACACACACACACCGTGAATATATATGAAAGTGTGTGTGTGTGTGTGTGAAATGAGAAACTATTCCAACCATGAAAGATTAAATATTTCTTTGAATATAAAAAAAATTTCATATTTTGCCACGTTAGCCACAAAATATCTCTGGTGTACCAGTTTTACCTTTGCTGGTCATGTTTTTTAAAGCATTCAGCAAGACGAGAAATATTTTCTCTCTGAATACCTTTTACAAGACATCATGTGTGCCAGTAAAAGGCTGATTAAAAACATACTCTAAATGCCTCATATTTAGCCTTGTCTGAAATACTGATAAGACCAAAAGCCCTTAGAGCATAGACGAAACACAAAGAAGTGTTTACAACACACATTTACAGATGCAAAGTGTTGCAGACAGCCCTACTAAATGAATTTTCAGGGCATTTCCACTGGATAGACCTCTAACAGAAGGAGTCATTCACATCTTAGCATGATACCATCTCCTCATGCTGCTAGATCACACAGTGTGTTGACATCAGCAGTGTCATCACACCCAGCACCACCTTCACCAAAACCTCAACACACCCACCAAAACCCCACCACAACCCTTCCCACACACAACTTCCACTATGAACACACACACTTAGAACGACGACTGACGCTGTGTGACCATGTCCCAATTACTTTTCTACTTTATCAGAAATCTCCAAAGGTTCGTGTATAAACAACATAGACTTCTCACAAAACACACACTGAAAGCTTGTTCCTATATGCACATAAGGGATTATTCTTTTTTAAATGTGAATGCACATTTGTCATAAGTATATATATTTATAAGAAGTGGTCCTTTTCTGATTTAAGTAAAGTAACAAACATAAGTAGAACTTTACAATAAGGTTCCATTTGTTAACATGAACTAAAAATGAAAAATACTTCTACAGCATTTATTAATCTTTGATTCCAACATTTACTAATACATTCTTAAAATTCTCAAAAGTTGTATCTATTAATGTTATTTAATGGACCTGAGCAAACATGGACTAGCAATGAACCGCTGTACTTTTATTAACTAATGTTAGCAATAAATACTGAAACAAATGTATTGTTCATTGTTAGATAATGCATTAAATATAGTTAACAAATTTAACCTTGAAGTGTTGGCAACAAGTCTGCTTTTAAACAGACATTTAATATCTTGAATGGATTATAACACTCTTGTTTTTTAAAAGGCATTATGCATGCATTATGATGCATTAAGAATACCTTTCTAATGCATCATGCTCTTAAAAGTTATAACCACAAATAATGTATTGTAATGATTATTTATCAATGATGCAAGATATCATAAGGTTGTTTATATGCATGCATTATAATGCGTTAAGAATAGCATGAAAATGCATTTCATATGCAGTCTTCATAGAAAGCCTTACCAATCTGTTTCTACACCATTTTTAATTCAGTGCATATTCTGCATCTCACATAAAGAAGTTCATAAACAGTTGATTGTGCAGTAAAATAAAAAGTTAGGTTCTAATATACATGCAAAGCATTTTCACTACATGTCCTAGTTTTTGCTTTCTCTGCTCACAAACACCTCATTACCAGCCTGTGAAAGCTGTCATGTCCTGTCAGCTCAAAGAAAGTTAAAGCCCACAACACTTCACATGGTGCACAGTCTGCTCATCCATGAACCTGTCATTCAGAATTCATTCAGTCACTAGTTATGTGTGATTCACAGCACACTTACCATATTGACAGTAATTGTGAGTGCCAGTTCCATGTGAGGCTGCTACTAAAAATCAGAGAATGAATGGACTGACCATTAACTAGAAAGAACAGTATGTTTTATTACAAAAAGAGAATGAATTAGGGCCTAATGACACTTATTTTTAGGAGTCACTTCATCATACAGTAACCGTCTTGATTGATGAAATTACAATCTCATTGGACATACATTGCCCTATTACACCTAGCCTCATAAATGTATGTGTCACGGTTTGCTACTGTGAAGCAGCACAGAGCGAGGAACGAGAAGACCAGGAGTACATCAACAAGGAATTTATTCAGATCTCGGGGAATCACACGTAGCACAAGGAGTAGACATTAACGGACAAAGGAACTGAAACTGGGAACACTATTTCAACACAACAGGATGAGAGGATGACGAGACACACCGGGGTTCAAAGGAAATAAACGGTCAACACCTGGAATCAAGCAACATGAGGAGCAAAACACACACAAGGCACGGAACAGAGTCTGACATAACGCCCCCCTCCGCAAGGCATGTCCTCATGCCATATAACTTCTAATGGGGAGTGGGGGTGGGCGCGGACACCAATCGGGACGCCAAAGTGGATCTGGAGACTCATGAGACCATGGCGGATGCAACAAATGGCTCGTTTGTAATGGGTTTTATTGTTTTTGTCTCGTCACGCAGGTGTTCTGACTGGGACACGCATCACAGTATGGCAAGTGGCGTAACATTTCCATCACACGCTTGAGGCATTTGGCCAATCACACAGCACTGGATAGCTAGCCAATCAGAGCACACCTTGGTTTTCAGCCGATGAGCTTTGTGAAAAACGACGCGTTTCAGAAGGCTGGGCATAGAGGAGAAACAATAATGTACAGTATGTGGAAAATAATGTGTTTTTTGAACCTTAAACCACATAAACACATTTCATTACACCAAATACACAAAATAATGTTATTTTTTGCAACATCATATGACTCCTTTAATACTGCTTATATTATTATAAAATGAACAATATTGATCACAGTGTTAAAGTGAATGACTGACAATTACTTTTTGTATAATAATCATGCATCTCTAAACATTTTTAACCCTGTCCAATAACTTTGCACATGTGATGTAACATTTAAGAACTACTGTACCTCTTTCAAAATAGGACCCCATACATTTTAAGTAATCGGATAGCTATTCAGTCATGAAAAGACAATTTGTACATGCCGTCCAAATATAAATTAAAAATGCACATTAGCTTCTGGTGACTTGGGCCACATATATAATCATTACTCACCCAATGCAGAATTACATCATCATACAGTACTTTGGGAGCATCAAAAAGCAGCGGGGGCTGGGGCTGGGGCTGGGGTCATGGCCTCGGAGGCTCCAGCCATAGATAATTTATATATTATTTTTAATTTAAAGATATTAGAAATAATATATTATTTAGAATTTAAATTTCGTAGAATCTGCTGGCCGCGCCGTTCTCAAGCCCGCCCGCCTCTGCTCACTCAAGTCTGCCTCCGCTCACTCTAGGCCACGGCTTACTCTAGGCCTCCGGTCTTCGCTCACTTGAGGCCGCGGTGTGTGACTCTGTTTCTTTGAGAAAGCAAAACTACTTTGTTTGGCCTTCCAAAAGAGGACACAACTAGAAATCATGTTTATATCACGTTTATAATGGGTTTTAATGTTTATGTCTCGTCGCTCCGGCCGGACAGGGCATCACAATATGTTATGAGGCGTAACATTTCCATTACATTTCAGCAAATCACAATGCTCTAGATAGCAGGCCAATCACGGCACACCTCGCTTTTCAGACCGATGAAAATCGGCACGTTTTAGAAGGCGGGGCATAGAGGAGAAACAATAATGTACAGTATGTGAAAATATGTGTTTTTGTTTGAACCGTAAAACCGCATAAACACATTTAATTACACCAAATACACAAAATAATGTTCTTTTTAGCAGCATCATATTACCCCTTTAAATGTTACATCACATGTGCAAAGTTATTGGACAGCGTTAAAAAGGTTTAGGGTGCATGATTATGATACAAATCATAATTGTCAATCATTCACACTGTGATCAATATTGTTCATTTTCTGATAATATAAGCAGTATTAAAGGGGTCATATGATGTTGCTAAAAATAACATTTTTTTTTTTGTATTTGGTGTAATGAAATGTGTTTATGCAGTTTAAGGTTAAAAAAACACATTATTTTCCACATACTGTACATTATTGTTGCTCCTCCATTCCAAACCCTTATTAAAACAATCTATTTTTACAAAGCTCATCGTTCTGAAAAGTGAGGTGTACGCTGATTGGCCAGCTATCCAGTGCATTGTGATTGGCTGAATACCTGAAGCGTTTGATGGAAATTTTACACCCCTTACTATACTGTGATGCCATGTGTCCCAGTGCGACAAGACAAAAACAATAAAACCCTTTATAAATGAGACATTTGTTGCATCTAGTGGGGACATAATTACTGATTATAATGACTTATACTGTTCTTTTTATGTGTTGTGTTGCATATTGCACTGCGTAAACATAAAACCATATCTGGAGAAACGACAAACAACAAGCGCATGCAAAGCATGTTAGAACGAGCCGTTTTAGGTAGGCATGGTTGACTCTTAAATTTTATAAAAAATATCTCTTTGGATTTGAGACTTTAGTCTTTGCAACTTTACAGATCTTCTTCATGCACCAAGAGCTTGTAACAATCCAAAGAGAAAGGAGAAATTGTAATCGCATCATCTTTTGTATCAATATAAACGTCTTTTTTACTGTGAGTTTCGATTAATTTGTCCTTGCTGACTTCCCTTCCCTCTTACTCTGAGGGTCTCTGCATAGACGAGAGCTTAACTCTACCATACAATCACGCTGTCCAATATTTTCCACTATACAGTATTTTAATTATGGCTTTTAATTATTGTTTTCAGATATACTGTAATCAGAGTGTTGTTAAGTATTCATAAGAATGAATGAACATTAACCTCTAATTACAACTCAATCATTGATAAGCACAGTGTGTGAGAGATAAAGAAAGACTTGCACATTCAATTACAAACACGCACAAATCGCACATATGCACACACACACACACACACATGCATGCTTCCTGTATTTACATGATTTATTCCAGACAGAGCAGCAGACCAAATCCCGTGACACACAGTGGCCTTTGGCTGGGAGAGGGCTCATTAATCCGGTCTGACCTCACCCCACCTCCCCAACATCCTGTAAGAGTGGTTTTAAACAATGTTGAGGAGCCTGAGTGATAGAAAAAATTTAGTTTATTTTTATTCACTCACACATAACCAATACTCAAACCAAATGAGCAGCCAGCAGGCAATGAAAACTCAGAAGACATGAGGCTGTTCACATGGCAACTAAATCCCACAAAATCCACAATTATTCAGTCAGGGATTTTCCCAAACCTTTAACATGAACTAACAATTGGTTTATTTACTTAAATATAAGTTCCTCAATGTTATTAGGTTAATTCATAGGAAAATACGCATGCCTTCCATCAAAATATTAATAAATTGCTCTGCTGCTGAAACTATTTTTATTTTTGTCTGGGATTACCTATCACCTTAAAACTTGGGTGTTAAAATGTGTGTATATACAGAACAACCTATAGGAAAGAAACAAAAAATACAAAACCTTCATGTCCATGAAATTTAACAGAACGCATACATCATAAATTTCAGTATGAACTCAGACTTTCTCTATAAAATTCTTCCAGGAGCAAACAATCTAAACCATGCTTTACACATTCAGTTTTAGAGCTTTATACTCTAACTGTATTCAACAATTGTCTCATTTATTATATTTTTCTCTGAGATGTTGTGGGAATAAATCTGATAAAACTGGGAAATATTTGTGGACTTCATGGAAACACATTGAAACATTGAGCCTTTGAGATCTCTGAGAAATACAGTACATTTATATTTGCTTAGCGTACTGCTTACTGTATGTTAATACAATGCTTTAAGATGTACAGCAACACAGGGTTAATTTGTTATACAACCACATTAACCTTCACTAAACTGCAAGTAGATAACAGCTGACTTCAGCTGAAGTGGCATGAAAATCCACTTGTGATCTATTTGGACAACGCCAAAATAATTCTTGCCAAGCAGTTATGCAAGACCTCTCTCAACATCCAAAACACTGTCAGGAGTGAGGGGATTGGAGCTGCAGCATGCCTTGCCAAAAGAGGTTATTATTTGAGGCCAAAGGAAAAAAACAATACTGTTAATAGCCCTTTGGGATGTCATGATTTACAAATCTAGAGTGGGAAAGTCCAATTCTTAATCAGAAGGCACCAAGGATGGAAAATAAGTGAAACGTCCCTTATTATCACAAAAGACTGTGAGACACTCCAGCTGACACTATGACAGTCTGAGCCAAAAGAACCAGGTTTTTGGCAGTTGATCAAGTAGTTGATTAATTTACAATCCAGCGCCAACAAACAAAATGAAACAAAGTGTTGCTAATAAAGGAGAGCCTCTTCAGAATACTGTTGATGTCAAGTATTGACTGTGAAAAGCCAGGAGCCTGGATCAAACCCAGTGTCAACCTACCAAATGATTATATAATGAGGACAAAGTGAAGATAAGGTAGCCTTACAAGCATTCTTTGTGTTTAATATTCCTCAGACCGGACAGTGTGTGGGTGTAGAAATAGCTTACACCTGTTACATGGTGATACTTATATAACTGGTATAATACACCTGGCTGTACATGCAGATTACAGTTTAAATTACAGCTGCTTTATCCTATTCATTATCTTCCTTTCCCAATTGCCAACAATCTGCCAAACATGATTTTTAGTCGATAGTATTCATGCACCACACTCAAAAGTGATACACTGTTACAAAAGTGTCTTGAGGAGTTTGAAACTTATTTTAAAGTGGTCATGAATTGAGAAACCAAAATTCCCTTGATCCTTTGACACTAGGCATGGGCCGATTACCGGTTTCAAGGTATACCGCGATTTGAAAATGTCACGGTTTCAAAACCACTAATATTTTCCATTATACCGTTCCTGCGGTATGCGCTGTTTTCCATTTCTCCTCAATGACTGAAAGAGTAGGAATCCCTCAGGCTGAGTGCAGTGTAGAGAGTAACACTGACCCCTCCTCCTCCTGCTGGTGCGAGCGAGCGGTCAGTCACGTTTGTGTAGGATGGCCAAACTTAAGGCCCTGGGTACACTTAACATTCAGCGTTCCTTTCCGTCTCGTGCACAGCCGCGTCTGCTTTCAAAAGTATATCACCCACAGATGAGAGTGGACGGATGACCATGGGGTACGCGGCTGTCTGTGAGCCTTCTTGATGAAGAAAAAAACGTAATGCCGACGGTGCACGGATGGCCGAAATATACTTTGGCCTTTATGCGATCGGCAACTGGCCGTTCTTTGCCTTATTGCAACTCTCTGTTCTGGACTTGTACGAACTGCTTTGCAATGCAATCATTTTCCAAAATGTAATTTATGTGAAAATATGAAGTCTGTTAATGCCCGTTAACACAGGTCAGAGATACTGAAGACGGACTACTCGATGTGTTCGTGGGGGAAGTCGTGGCATAATGGTCAGAGTGTTGGACTTGCAACCCAAAGGTTGCGAGTTCGAGTCTCGGGCCGGCAGGAATTGTAGGTGGGGGGAGTGAATGTACAGCGCTCTCTCCACCTTCAACACCATGACTGAGGTGCCCTTGAGCAAGGCACCGAACCCCCAACTGCTCCCCGGGTGCTGCAGCATAAATGGCTGCCCACTGCTCTGGGTGTGTGTTCACGGTGTGTGTGTGTTCACTGCTGTGTGTGTGCACTTTGGATGGGATAAAAGCAGAGCACGAATTCCGAGTATGGGTCACCATACTTGGCTGTATGTCACGTCACTCACTCACTCACTCACTCAATTTCGCTTGGGTGAGCGTGGAAAATATGACGTCATCACGGCGTTGCTGGAAGTTCGCTTTGAGTGCGCGCAAACTATTCACGTGGCGGAGTGCACTGCATTTTTTGTAACTTTCCGCATAGCTCCGCATCCGAACATGCACGAGTTCAGGGTGATTCTAGCTGAACATGCACGTCTGTGCTGGTGTTTGTGTGAAACAGAAGCAGTTTAATGTGAAGTTCAAACTCCATCAGGTGCTTTTTGCATAGTTTGTCCAAGGCTTCTTATTTGAAGTATGTTTTATTTTTATTGTATAAAATAGAATTAGAATTCATTTAGATATTAATTATAAACTATTTGCTTAAAGTTGTCTTGTGTTTGATGCGTAATACAGCCAATAGTTTAAGACTGTTATAACTTTGTACATAAAGAAATTATTAATTCATCAACTCATTCATCAAAAGACTTGTACTGGCAAATGACTTCTTCTCACTGGTGATTCCCGACGGTTTTAGAGGACAATTACTCCTCATCACTCCCCTGTCATTTCAAAGAATAGAACAACGGTGAACACGACAAGTATAAAAGCCTCGTCCATTTGGGAAGGTGCGCTCGCAGTCAGCGGAGCCAGGCGAAAGTATAAATCCTGCTTAACTTTGTTGTCATCTTCTAAATAATGCCACGAGTGGGACTTGAGGAAGTGATGTCGGTCGCATCTGCGCGGTGAGACACAGGAAACAGAAATACTGCAAAATAATAATAATGACTAAACAAGACAAAATAACATTGAAACATTTCGTTTCGTCTCGTTTTGGTCAATGAAAATGAAGAGACATTTAAGCATAGTTTTTATTTTGTAAACCACATTTAGTCTCGTTTTTATTCGTCAACTATATTGCATTATACATTTAAATAAAGTCATCGTCACATGACCTGCATTTATGTTGCGTCTCGTTTAGTTTTTGTCACATGATAAAGGTTCGTTGACGACAATATTTAGACATAATTTTCGTTGACAAAAGCAATACTACTCAGCAGAAGAAGCTCAACGCCTGCTTCAGCATCGCTGCCTGTTTATAAGAGAGGCGAAAGGGCCAAACCAAATAATAAAGATTGACCTAAATCACAGCAGCGTCTATCTATGAGGAATGTACGCTGTCAAACATACACAACTATTAGCCAATCATAGCAGTGGGTTTTTACTTCCGAGTCTTCGACTATACAATTCGCCATGCCTATTCAAACAGAGCATTCTGATGGGGGGGGGGGGGATTTTTATGATTTTTTTTATGTAAACATCTTGATAACAATATAAGTGCAAAAACAATGACTGCATTTATTGTGTTTCATCTGCTCTCTCTGAGGCGTGAGTAATTTATTATAAATTCACAGCTAAATTCAAATCTTAGAAAAATATACTGCCGAGAAACTGAACAAATTATTAAATTCTACGAACTATGAATGGTAAAATGCAAGCTCTGACACAGGACATCACACATGCTCTGAAGTGTGTATGGATAAAAATGAATAATATTTTAAAAGTTTAGGTTTTTCACCTAGAAAAAGTTTGCACATGGTGGAATAAATATTTTTAGAAATAAAATCATTGCACCACAGCTAATAATCATGAAGTGTCATTTAGTGAACTCCTCCAGGGTAAAATAATTATAAGCAAATATTTCCCAAAACTAATCAAACATGGGTGGATTTCTTGGATAATTTATTTTAAAAAGTAAGGAATTAAACACATGCACTGCCAAACCGCTTATCACAAATCACATTTTAATTAGCACACTGCGCTAAAGCAATTTTCTCAGGACTAGCACATGACAGGCCTGGTGGTACATTTCAAAGTGATAATGATGGTAATTAAAGTCTGTGAGCAAGGTGAGCTGCATTGCTTGAAGAAGAAATAAGTGGCTGGAATTCTTCACAGGAATAAGAAGGAGTAAAGGTTAAGGGAGGGGGCATTTTCTTGCTTGAAATTTTCCAATTTGGTGAACTGCTATTTGTGAACCTCATATTTGAATAATATATAACTCTTGTAAATTTGACTGAAAACAACGCTTGTAGGTTTAAAATAAATTCTGTTCTCTTTCATTCTGTTTTAGTTGTATTCTACTTCATTGTATTCTGTCTCATTAAAGTACATAAGTAGAATTGCAATTTTTAATGTTGACTTTTAAGCAAAGATTCTTTAAGCTATCATATTTTTTAAGGTGACACAGGTCGTAAAAGAGATAATAAGCTCTGATTAGAAGGCATTTCTAGAGGAAAATAATTTTGAGAAGGCATGTTAGACCTGATACGCTCGATTTTATGGATAAAATGTTTTAAAAACTGTTCACACAAATCAGTGGAGAATTGTAATGAGGCACTAGGAGCATGATTTAAATTGTATTAAAAAGTATCTTCGGGCTATATGCATTTTGTGCAATTAAATCTGACATGTATTTCCTCTGAGCTTCCTTAACAGTACTCTGACACCATTTAAGACATTCTCTGAAAATTTTGTATGATAGCTGAAGTTTATCTTTCTTCCAAATGCGCTTAGCACGCCTACACTCTTGTTTAATGGCACAAATGGGCCCCTGAAGCCATTTTAGATAAATACACGTCATTGAAAGACTTGGCAGTAGATGAATTAAAACATATAGAATAACGAGGAGAGCCATAGGATTTAGGCAGAGTACAAGGCAATACAGAGTCAAAAAGAACTGGACAGTGATCAGAAATAACAGCATCACATAATTCAATATTATTCACAGGAAAACCACGTGAAAACACTAGATCCAAAGTGTGACCCTTTTGATGTGTAGGTCCAGCGACAGATCGTACAAAATTAAGACAGTCCATAAGACATGAAAACTCTTTGATCAGAGCTTTGGAGTGACAACAAACATGAATATTAAAGTCACCAATAATTAAAAGACTATCAGAGCGTAACACTAGAGAAGCCAAAAAGTCTGAAAAATCTTGGATGAAGTCCTTATTAAATTTCGAAGGTCAAGGAAATTGGAAGATCAACCTTGAACAACTGCACCTCAAAGCTTTAAAAAGCTTTAAAAAATTCCTTCAGGCAAGCGTTTTCACTTAAAACTGAAAATTGTTGCAATTCTACCTCCTTGGCCAGCAGTTCTAGGAGAATTAAAAAAAATTAATAGTCGGGAGGAGAGAGTTACATTAGGGCTGTAGAATAACCAGGACTGAGCCATGTCTCTGTCATTAACAAAAAATCCAAATCATGAGTATTGCAAAAGTCATTTAAGATGAATGATTTGTTGGACACAGATCTAACATTTATTAGCCCAAATTTAACAGGACGATCCACACTCCAAGAAAGATCTGACATGAGTCTAGTTTGTGAGTGTATTGGTGAATATTCCAGAGATACGAGAGTTAACTCCAGCATCTAGCATGGCATGAGGGAAGTGGACAAGAGACCAGACAACTGGTATTTGATCATCAGCAGAAGTATGAGGAGGACTCAAGGCACAAAATCTGCAGTGTGAGCCGCGATGAACATAGCGTCGACAAACGCAATCCCCAACATGCGACAGAGATTATAGATTTCTTCTGGTAAAGGCGACGATGACTTCAGTTCAGCTGAGTAGCAAAGAACCATTGTAGATAAAAACTTGTGAGGAACCAAAAAAATGAGTAAAGCAGACATGCCGTGCACATTGGAAAAACAGAAAATACAGACCAGCACAAAGAAAACGCTAAACCATAAACAACGCATCTTTTCTAACCCTATTACATGACCATGTTAGAATATGTGTTAGCCTGAACACCCTATTGGGTAGGAAAAGAGCAGACCGGATAAGAATGCTCCAGACCTTTAAAAACCTAAAATGGAGTAAAAAGGTAACAGACCAGAGAGAAAGTGGAGACTTACCCACGGGAAAGAAAGAGAAAGGAAAAAGAGAGCAGTTTTTAAATATTTACATTACGACCCCTTTTCACGACCAAGTTTAGCTTGTAGAGTTGTCACTGTAGTACAACACCACTGTCTCTCCTCTGACTACCATCTGCAACTTTCTGTCATGTTTAAAGTGTGACCAAAAACTACTGATGTATAATCTTTAAAGTGACTCCCAACAGTGTGGAATACAAAAGTATGTCAAAATACCAATCTTGGCAAGTATCCTCAAAAATAGTCGGTTATGTCTTAAATGAACATAAACATTTCAGAAAGAAATCAAATGTGTATCATTTTAGACCTATGATTTGTGTTTAAAGTGACCTTGCCTAATTTACAAGCTGCTGTCGGTGTCTTTAATATTATTCCAATAAATAAATATGTAAGTAAATAAAAAGAGAAAATTACTTACTGCTCTTGAATGAATAACTGAATATGATTAATCTATATTTCATTTATACAGTGAGGAATATCCAATGTTATTTTACATTTTATTATTTAATTTCTGTACTTGAACACCTACAAATATAAAAACCCAAAGCATCTTAATCTGTATCTTTGTTCTATTTATTTATTTGTGCTATTGCTTGTAACTAAATGTATTTCTTTATTACATTGCTATGTAATAACAATGTAATAAAGTGTCCATAACTAAATTTAATTGATTTAATTTTTTTACTACCTTTAATTCACATTTGAATTCAACCTCATTTCATGGTAATTTTATATATATACAATTATAAATTTGTATTGATTGGGCCCTATTTTAACGATCTAAGCGCATGGTCTAAAGCGCATGGCGCAATTGCGCTTAGGGCATGTCTGAATCCACTTATGCTAGTTTGAGGATGGGAAAAATGGTTCCAGCACATGGTCTAAAAGGGTTGTCCCTATTCTCTTAATGAGTAATGGGTGTGTTTTGGGCGTAACGTGCCATAAACCAATCAGAGTCTCATCTCCCATTCCCTTTAAAAGCCAGTTGCACTCATGCCATGGCGGATTCGCTATGTACATGGCGGAATTTGCCAGCGTAAAAACTTACCGCTTCTCTAGTGAAGGAACGGATCTGCTCATGCGTGTACATAATTCTGCTACATGCAAAGACTATCCATTATGACATGTAGGCATTTTTTTTATTTATTTACACAATAATATCCTTTACATTTTAATCCTTTAATTTTTCATTTTTAAAAATGTTTGTGTAATAAGCAAAGTGTATGTGCATTGTGCACCCGCATATAGGGACATATTACTAACGCGCTCTTTAAATAACAGAAAATATATAAAAATACAAATATTGCACCAGACTTTAGACCAGGTTTTAGTTGGTCACTGGCGCAGTTTATTTCAGTTGCCTTAAAATAGCAATAGGCCAGCAATGTGCCTGAACACACCTCGTTTTCAGACCACCATGCCCATGGGCACACAAATGGGCGCAAATGCATATGCTATTTAAACAAGGTGGCGCAAGACATGAAAATTATAACTGTGTCGGGCTGAAACTAGCAAAAAAGACTTGCGTCATGCCTGGCACCGCATTGCGCCAGGTGTATGATAGGGCCCAGAGTATCTAGCTAACAAAGCTCCACTTACCAGAGGGGGCGCTGTCACAGTCATGAATGTTACACTTCTTTGTGTTCTTTGGTCGAGGTTCGTGATCACAATCAACATGCTCATTTTCATCCTCGAGCTCTGCCTTAGTGTTGACACATTTAACCAGTCGGCGCTGAACACCTCCTCCACAGGACACCGAACACTGCAAACATAGAATAGACTGTTGAACACCCAGTACAACTCTGATCAATGACCTATTGCAAAGCTTTGACAACCAAGGACTGGTTGTCAACACAAGAGTGACTAGAAAGCATAAAGAGCCATCTGCTCTGCTCTATATAGCTCTCATGAATGTCACACAATGATCGACCTGCACAGTGCAAACAACCTAAACCTGGATATTTTAGACAATATTAAAATGCTGTCCGGGACGTGTCCCAAATGAACGGCGTATATGTCCACCCTATGAAAATCCATTTACATAACCAATTCATGTTTTTGAATCTGTATGAGAAAATAGCTGTATTTAAGTTTTTACATGCTTATTTTTTTCCTGTTTATTAGATTTTAATTCGATCAAAATTTCATTTAGATTGAGATTAGTCAGATTGATTGGGGTATTTATTTAGACATCAGTCTGATTATAAATTCATTATTTGGGTACATGTAAACATAGCAATGTTAGCCCAGATATCCAAATTGAAAAACAGTTTTACATGACCAGTGTCCACCCAAGGTTTGAAGGACTTTTATATCTCATCATATCCCATGATCATGGTCACGATCGCTGCATTTCATGCCTGGGCTTTGCAATGGAAACCCCCTCTATCTCCCGAGTGCTCGGGGTTGAATGATTGGTTCCTGGGGGTGCTGCACGCTGATCTTCTGCATCCACCTCCAGTTCCATTCTTCCCAGAGGTGCATGAAGAGGTTACTAGGTCTTGGAGGGCTAAGGGGTATGTGGAGATCCCCCAGTCCAGCGTGCTATTGCGATGCAGCTTTGCACGCAGAGTGCTGCCGCCTGGCAGGGTAATCAGTGCCTCTTGTCCAGAGCTTGTAAGTTCTCGTCCACTCTAATGGCCAAGGCTTACAGAACTGCTGCAACAAACACTGCTTCCTGGACTCCCCGATCTCCCAGGCTGGCCTCTTCGGTAACATGGTGGAGAGCTTCGCCCAGCAGTTCTCCTCAGCACAGAAGCAGACGGAGGCGATTAAGCACATCCTTGCTGCTATCAACACCCTGCTGCCGGCTGCAGCTCCTCTGCCTGCTCGTTGCCAAGGTCGCCCTTCCGCTGCCTCCACCTCTGCTCCAGCTCATCCCCAGCAGCAGCCCTCACACCGGCCACAGCATGGATCTGGCAGCAGGAAAGCGGCGCAGTCTGTCTCTGCCCTTGGCAGGACCGTAAAGCACCAGAGCAAGGGGTGTCCCTGAGACGGGTGACCCGGAGACTCTGGATCCTGCTCTTCAGGAGATGGTGACTGCACCAATCCTTCCCCGGGAGGAGGGCCGGTTGGAGAATATTTTGTTCCCTTTTTGTTTTGTTCCACTCCCCAGCTAGTGGTACTCAAACATTCAACAAAAGAGTAGTCTCTTATTTCTCTCCTTTCGCCAGAAAGCAGCAGGGCCCGGCTCGAGGACATGGTGCCTCCTCACACGCCCCCTGCCCAACTTTGGAGCTAGGTAAGTGTCGCACCGCGCACTCAGACCCCACTCTGGGATGCTTTTTTCCTTCCAGGTCGGGTCCCTGCACTCCACCTTCCTGCCCCACTGCGGGTATGTTGGTGGTTCCCCTAGTCCCGCTTGCTCGGTTTCAGGGGGCCTGGTTAGTGCTCCCCAGACCATTTCACTAGATCATGAGAACCATCAGACTTGGCTATGTGATTCGGTTCGCCCAGCGTCCTCCCAGGTTCATGGGCATTTGGTTCACCTCTTTGCTGAACAAGGATGCTCCCATCTTTCGAGCAGGAAATCGCTGTCCAACTGGCGAAGACGCGATAGAGCCAGTCCCTCCATCCATTATGAAGACAGGGTTTTACAGCCCTTACTTCATTGTATCCAAGAAAGGCAGTGGGTTATGGCCAATCCTGGACCTGTGTGTTCTGAGCCCTACACAGGCTCCCCTTCAGGATTCTGACGCAGAAATGCACTTTTCAATGCATTCGTCCACATGTTTGGTTTGGAGCGATCGACCTGAGGGATGCGTACTTTCATGTCTCGATCCTCCCTCGACACAGGCCGTTTCTCTGCTTTATGTTCGAGGGGAGAGCATGTCAGTACAAGGTCCTCTCTTTGGGCTGTCCCTGTCGCCTTGCACCTTCACCAAAGTCATGGAGGTAGCCCCCGTTCCATTCAGGGAAAGAGGCATTTGCATTCTCAACTACCTCAATGACTGGCTCATACTTGTCCAGTCTGGAGCGCAGTGGTGTGAACACAGGGACGTGGTACACAGCCACGTCAGCTGGATGGGCCTACAGGTCAACTGGGAAAGAGCAAATTCTCCCCGGTGCAGAGGATGTCTTTTCTCGCTATGGAGTCGGATTCGGTCAATCTAACAGCACATCTCTCAGTAGAGCGTGCCCAGTTAACCCTCTGAAGTCGTTTAACGCGTATACGCGTTATGAGGCATTTTCTCCTGATGACCCCGAAAAGAACTTAAATTACACTTTCAGTTTTGATCGTACAGATAAGAGCAATACATCAATCGAATCTGTAAAGGGTCTACTTTTTTTGTATACAGACATAATAACAACAAAACTTTGTGCACTTATAAAATAAAGATAACAAACAAGGTGTGCTGTCTGCAGCCTTTGTCTGCGCTGATTCTCATTTACAAACGCGTCATTAAAATGAACTGTAACTCAGTGAATACTCAACGAAGAGACATTAGAGATATATCTATAGAAAGCCTGACATGTCTACTTTTATACTAAACAAGTGCTGCCGGAAACAAATATTCTGTGATAAAGTAATCCATATGAAAACAACGCAATGTCCGTTTTTTACGTCTCCCTTCATTATCTTCTAATGCGACCACGCCCCCGTGCTGAATGCGCTATTCAGATTCTAATGTTTCACTGAAGCGTGCAGCTTGAATACGCCCACACAACAGAAGACAACGCAGCGAGATTGTTCTTCAAGTTTTTTTTTATTTTACTGTGTGCTTCGCGATGAGAGGAATAAGACACAGTTCACCCCAAAAAGATGTGATGTGGTTGAGGATTTGAGATTTGGATTTCCTCAGAAAAAAAGAATGAAGCACTTTATTCAGCAGAGATCATAAACATGAGTAAGTCTCTTTTTATTTATTTATATACTTGTACTAGTTTTCACATAACGTGTAAACATTTTACTAGTTAGACTTTTTCCAAAGACTTTTTTTCCCAAACTATAATTCCTGACTAAATGTATAATCAAGTGAAATATTATGAAGTTTCAATAACAATATACACTACTATACCATTCAAAAGCTTGATGTAAATATTTTAAATGTACCAATAAATGTAACTGTAACAAATGTAACAAACAATGCTGTTCTTTCAATTTATCCCCCCTAAAAAAACTGAAAAAAAAAATATTCTCAGCTCTTTTCAACATTAATAATAATAATAATGATAATAATAACAATAAATGTTTTTTTTGTATAAAATAAGATTGTTAAAAGGATTTCTGAAGGATTGTGTGACTGGAGTAATGATGCAAAAAATTCAGTTTGAAAGTCAGCTTTGATTGTTCCTAATAAACTGTTTAACTGCACTCACAAGTGAATATTAAATTATGTTGTGGGATAATTAAATATATTCTAAATAAACTACAAACATAAAATTATATACATTATATTCAAGTGATTTAACATTTTTAGTTTTTCACTAACCACGCATAACATTTTTTTTTCAAAAACACAATCATGTACGTACATGCTGCTCACATATTATTATAGCCCAGTTCGTGCTGATTACAGTGAGATTAGACTTTAGCCATTTAGATATTTATAAGAAACTGAAAAAAGCACAAATGTCAGGGCATGAAAAAACTTCTCCAGGCCCCAAAAATACCCTTAGACTCCAGAGGGTTAACAGATGCCTCTGCCATAGGCTGGGGGACCATGTGCAACAGGCATGCGGCATCGGGCACCTGGACAGGGCCTCGACTGCAGTGGAATATCAATGTAATATGTCTTTATTTGCTAGCAGTATGGCTTGCTCTGCGACGCTTCAAATCGCTGCTACATGACAAGCACATACTGGTCTGAACAGACAATACTGCAACCGTTGCATACATCAACCACCATGGTGTTCTACGCTCCCATCGCATGTCGCAACTCACCTGCCATCTCCTCCTTTGGAGTCAGAAGCATCTGAGATCACTTCACGCCGTTCACATCCCAGGCGAGCTCAATCTAGCAGCCGACGAGTTCTCATATCGGCCCGCTTTTTCGGGAGAATGGCAGCTCCACCCCAAGACAATCCAGCTGATTTGGAGATGCTTTGGGGACACTCAGGTAAACCTGTTTGCCTCTCCAGACACATCACACTGCCAGCTGTTCTGTTTCCTCCAGTGAGCTTTCTCACACAGACACTGTGCAAGGTCAAGGAGGACGAGGAGCAAGTCATCTTAGTAGTGCCATACTGGCCCAATCAGATGGGAGGCTGAATCCTCCGCGCCCCCACCTGGTAACCTCTTGGGATCTCTCCTTGGTCCTGATGGCCTTGAAGGAGGACCCCTTCGAACACCTGCAGTCAGAAGAGCTTAAGTTTCTGTCACTAAAGACAGTGCTCCTCACTGTACTGGCTTCGGTCAAAAGGGTGGGGGACCTGCAGGCATGTTCTGTCGATGATACGTGCCTTGATTTCGGACCAAAGTTCCCACTATGCCTTTCAAGGATCAGGTGGTGAACTTGCAAGCACTGACCCGGGAGGAGGCAGACCCAGCCATTGCTTTGCTCTGTCGTGTCTGTGCTTTGCGCATTTACGTGGAAGTCAGGCAGAGCTTCAGGACCTCAGACCTGTTCTTGTCTGCTTTGGAGGACAGCTGTCTCCAAACAAAGACTTACCCACTGGATAGTGGAGGCTATAGTCTTAGCATACCAGGCCCAACGTTTACCATGCCCCCTCGGAGTGAGAGCACACTCTACGAGAGGCATGGCATCTCTTGGGCATTGGAGCGGGGCGCCTCGATAGCAGACATCTGTAGAGCTGCCAGCTGGGTGACACCTAACACGTTTTCAAGATTCTATATTCTCTGTGTAGAGCCTGTGGCAAAGCTCGCAAGCCATTGACTTGTTTTGTTAACACTCTAAGGTGATTGGGCTCTCTGGGGAGATCCCAATTCATCAGTCACTGTTGACGTAATGTCTCCATTCCCCCCTTCAGTGAATGAGGGTAACATACGTAACCGAGACATTTTGTATCTAGTGCAGAGACACATTGTTAAGCTGACTGACTTAAAAAATCAAACCAAACTAGTTTTATGTCACTCACCTGACCCCACGATCCAGTAATCCACTGGTGGCATGGATGGACATTGCAAGTCTGGATGTTGCCGGGCTGTAGGTCATCATCACATTTTCCAGTTTCAGGGCAGGTGACCAGCCTCTGCTGCTCCCCACCTCCACACAGCTCTGAACACTGTGGGCATATATGATGTTAGAATCAGATACATAGAGATGAAGAGAGTAGTGCGAAGATCAACAAACAGGCACAAAGAGCTAATAGAGAAAAGTGAAGCTTCTGAATGCTAAATCTCTTTACCTGCCCCCAAGAAGATGTGTACCATTCTAAACAGTTGTGGATGTTACAAGGAATTCGGACAGGAGGTCTTGGGGAGGTGGCTTGGCAATGAAATGGCCGCAGCAACCTCTGATCTCGTGTGTCATAACACTGAATCTCTCTGACCTTCACTCCTACACCACAATTCTTTGAGCACTGCCAAAAGAGATATCAGGAGTGGCAACTCCCATTGTGTTTTCATTCATTGGAAATTAATTGTATTCATAATGTTTGGCTGCATGCATGCAGACTTACTTTACTCCACTCTTCAATTTTCCATGCAGAGCAGGGACGAAGGTAGCAGCGGCGTGCTGGCACTGGCCTTGTAGCTAAGTCACAGTCTGATTCCTCACCAGTGCTGCAGGACACTGACCTCCAGATGGCACCAAGCCCGCAACTTGTTGAGCACTATAAAATCATTTGTAGTATAAAGTACTGTTCACATTGAAAAATGCATGCAAACCCTGCTTAAAGGGTTAGTTTACTCAATAATTTTGTCACTAAGTACCCACCCTCATGTAGTTCTAAACCCGTAAGACTTCCGTTCATCTTCGGAACACAAATTAAGATATTTTTGATGAATTCTGAGAGCTCTCTGACCCTCCCAAAAACAGCAATGTAATTACCGTACATTGCGTACAAAAAGGATTCTCGTAGCTTCGTAAAATTATGGTTGAACCCCTGATGCCACATGGATTATTTTACTGATCTCCTTGCTATGTTTCTGAACCTTGATTGTGGTAATTACATTGCGGTTTTTGGGAGGACCAGAGAGCTCTCAGAATTCATCAAAAATACCTTAATTTGTGTTCCAAAGATGAAGGTCTTACGGGTTTAGAACGATATGAAGGTGAGTAATTAATGACAGGATTTTCATTTTTGGGTGAACTATCCCTTTAAAGTGATTTATTCAAGTAGGATATGTTCCTGGATAAACATTCTCATTAACTATTCAAATTTTCGATTCGATATTCGATATTCAGGTTATAAAACCTTTTGTATATGTGCACACTCATACACAGTCAGATTTAAGGATGGATAGCAGTGCCATGTGATCCCTCATATTGTCGCTGCCCGATGAAACTCACGTATGTCCAAAACGGTTACTTTTCAGGAAGTGAAAAAAACACTGTATTTCAACAGCAGTTGAATGTAGCGTTGTCATACTTGGTACGGCATCTTTACATGTAACCATATTCTTGCCAGTGTAATAATATAATCCACATTTGACCAAAATTGAGTTTAAATGGACATACGTGCATATTTTACAGTAACGGTGGTCGATACGCGTTCTTCCGATCATTAATTAGAATGGCCAAGTCGCGTTTCATATTGACAGATGAATACGCTCAGTTTATTAAATCGCCTACGTCTTAGTTTATTAAATACGCTTAGTTTATTTAATATTAATTAAAATTTTATTAAATGTCTCTTGCAAACTATAAAGGGACAATGAATCAATACACTGACAGGGTAATGCTAGACAGATACTTTGTTTGCACAGTCCTACCGTAATTTTGTCACTCCTAGACGTACGTCTGGCGTCAGGGGGGAAACGTTTACCTTGATGAAGGAAAGTCATTGTCTCACCAGGCTATGTTTATTTGGCAATGTATTGCCGAAAAGAAAAGTGAAAATGAAGATGCAGTTCCAGTAAACTCGATGAAACTTCACGAGACCGGCGAGATGCTTCCACAGGGCGGGAGATACGCGGCGTGATTGACAGCTTTGACACCAAATGGATATACGTGAAAATCAGATGACATAATTTCAAAACTTTTCATTGGCCATTTAGATATGTGAAGCATACTGTATACGGAAATGAACCTGGACATTCAATCCGTCGAAAAATCTCAAAATCGGCAAAATGGACATACGTGGTTTTCATCGGACAGCGACGATATCCATTTTTGTTGCTAGAATAACATGAAACAAATTTCATTACCTGAAAGTTAAAGTTATGTTTCTGTTGAAATCTAATGCTGTGTTGTCAGCATAATTCAAGGACTTTTATCTTTGTGGCCGACTGCTGTTTCTCAGCCCATGCTGGTTTCGTATCTAGAGAATGTGAAGAATGCATAATTAACTACTCACAGCACTCCAGTTGCCTTTTTTCCAGTGTGCCGGGGAGGCTGATGGGGAAAGAGAAGGCATGACCAGCCCAGTGGCCATTGGAGGGCTAGAAGAATGCACTGAATGCTCACTGCTAGTGCCCTGAGATGGCTGCTCAGTAGAAGTAGACAGAGAGGGATTAAGCCCAGCAGGTCTCAGCATTCGGGCAAAAATAATCTCATTGTTGTCAATCTCTGTCCAGCGAGGTAAGGGGACCAGAGTTCCCCAAGGCTCTATTCTAGGCCCATTAGTTTTGGGTGTTGCAATGGCTCTGGAATACCAACTTTGAGTCTCTGTAGCAATTGTAGTGTCCAGAATATCATTTGGAGTGAAGAGTGGGTGCTCAAAATCACTTTCCATTTCTGTAGGAGGTAGAGCTGTTGTTCCAGCTGCTGAGTTCATGCTACTGTAACGTTTGGCTGGGACAGAAGTTGGAGAAGGAACATACCCTTGAGAAAGACTATCTGAGATTGTAGTGAACTCTCTTACAGTGAATTCACTCTCCTTGGTGTTAAATGATGGTTCTGTCAGAACTTTATATTTTGCAAAGTCAACACTGAAAGCACTGCTGAGAGGCTCCAATGGTTGAGAAGTTGCACTCACTGAGACTGTTGGTGAGGCCGTGCACCATTGTAATGGAGTATTGGGAATTTGAACATGTCTGTTCTCATGAGTTTCAAACTTATACACATAATCTAAAGGTTCATAATTTTGAGTGCCATGGTGTGGTTCACTTTCACCTCCAGGAACATCTTCGCCAAAGTCCTCTTCATTATCATCTTCAGTTATTGCTGTTACAGTTTTATCGTTTTGATTGCCTTTGTAATTGTCATGGTTATTTGAGTTTGAATTTGTATGTGGTTCAGGAGTCAAAAAGATGTTTGTCTCAGTTTCATATGATAATGTCTGCTTGTTCTGAGTGGACACATCTGCAGTTGATGGAGGTTTCTTTGTAATACTTAAGTCACTATCATTTTCCTTCCATTTGCTAAATAACCTGGTAACTGCAGAAGATGGTTCAGTTGTTGTAATGACAGGCAGGAAATAATCCTCAGCAAATAGCTCATCATTATTTTCATCTAGAACGTCTTTCTTTTGAGGTTCATGACCTTCAGTACCCTTGATTGTAATGCTGTCAGAGTGCATCGTGGTACTGTGTTGGTCCGCAGTGGTGGATGGTGATGAGGTAGTTATTGGGACATCTGTCCCTTTCAGAGTAATGTCTCCATGTTTTATTCCTGAGTTATCAAGCATATAATTTTCATCTTTATCAAAGTCATACGACAGATCCTCATGGAATCTTATAAAGTTGTAGTCGTAATAAAAATCATCAACTTGAAGATTTTTCACAATAGAATTGTCAGAGGGCTTTTCAACATCACTATAATGTGAAAAATCGTCTTCTATAATGTCATTGAGGTCAGCATTGCCCCTGGGCTGATTTTTAGTAGTACTAAAGTGGGGTATAACTTTTATCTCATTGAAAACTTCTTTGCTGGATGCTCCACTTCCTGACCAGTCATTGCCAAAGGTGTCCGAATTTATGGGGCAGTCCTGAAGATAGCATGGCATAGTTGAATTAGGCTTTGCTTTCGGATCACAGTCCATACCAGTATTCCAGCTGCAGGTCACATCACGTATCTGGAAACCAGCTGCACAGCTAACTGAACACTGTGGAAGAAGCAGTGCGTAAGAGCTGTCAAGGTCAGAAAACTGTCTCACAATGATTTAAAAATAAAATGAGACTGTTTTGTATAACAATGTGTCATCAAAACAGTTTTATATATAGTTGAGCAATAAAGCAAAATCTGAAGTTTGTTTTATGAGAAAGCACAGAATAAGCATCAAGTATGTGTAGTGTTTGTAGTATTGAGAGAATTAATGTGAAGATGAATATTTTCTCTTTTCAAATAATGCACTGTAGTGGAACAATAGCATGTATGTTGAAAAAAATACTTTGGACAAATTAAAAAATCTGTAATTTGACATATTGAATATGTATTTACACACATATGTATACTGTATGCATATATTTTCATGTATAGAATTTTTTATTATAAGTAAATATATTTAATATATATACAAAACATTTTTCTGAAATATATACATGCATGTGTGTGTATTTATATATACATAATAAATATACACAGAACACATACATATATTATATAAACAAAAACTTTTATTTTGGATATCATTAATCGCTATTAATAGTTTGACAGCACTAATATATATATTGGTATATGTTTTTTTAGTTTAATTGCAACATAAACAAAAGCTAGATAAGCTAACTTAAAACTAAAAACATTGTTACACACACACACACACACACACACACACACACACATATATATATATATATATACTTTAAACTTTGACTAACAATGCTTTTAGTATTATCGTAGCTTATCTAGGTTTTGTGTATTTTCTGCTATATAAAAAAAATACAGAATAATTAAAAACACCTATAATAATTTCTTTAGTTTTCTGCACACCAACACAACAAATCAAAATACTACCATGCCATGATTTTTGATTAGACTGAAATAAAATGCTCTTTACATAAATGAAATTGTATTTTTATTTTATTTTTTCCAGACTATAATAGCAGGTAATATATTGGTGCAATGACATATACAGTATCATGGAACTGAACTATTTGTTTTGTTAGTTCTTCTAAAATGGGAAGGCTCCACAGACAATCTCAGTAAAACCTTTCTTCACATATCATTCTGTGTGCTTTATAAAAATATGAATCGTAATCATATATAGTCTGGTCTCTATTTGACTGCAAGAGATGTTGCTTGTGTCTAATATATGCTCACCTCTGACCAGCTTCCAGTGGTCCAGTCAGCAGGACAGGACACATGTGTGTTACACCGAACAATTGACTCAGGCTTAGGCAAATGTTGACATTCAGCTGGCTGAAGCGCTCGTTGCTCATCCAGCCCAAGGCTCTGAATACACAGCACTGTTCTCTTACTAAGACCAATGTCCCCACAGCTAGATGAGCACTTCTGCCACTCTCCAACCCACCACCTGATGACACAAAAACATCACAGGAATTTTACTGCACTCTTACTGCACTGATGATTGCCTTTAAAAGCAATCTAGTGGACTGCTGCTGATGGGTGTGTAAAATACAGGACTGTCCAGCAGTAAAACTCACATGGCAGGACATGCCCCCTTATTACAGTTACTTTGCTTGTCATCCGGCCTAGTAGATGGATCACAGTAATGTTCCTCGACGATTCCAGATGTTCTCTCCACACAGTGCACAACTTGCCTCTGCACACCTGAAAAAGACAAATTGTTGAGAAGCTGTTTACAAAAAAAGACATATTTACTCTCGACATCTGGCAATCGCATAGAATTCAATTACAGAATTTTCAGGCATTTAAACAGAGAGACAGCTGACAATTGTGCCACAGCCATTCCCCCCTTCATAGGCAAAAGATAAATTTTCCAAAAAATTACAAATAAATGTCAAATAAATGAACAAACTATTAAAATGTTCATACAACTTAGTCAAGTCAAGTCAAGTCATCTTTATTTATATAGCGCTTTAAACAAAAAAGATTGCGTCAAAGCAACTGAACAACAATAATTAGGAAAACAGTGTCAATAATGCAAAATGACAGTTAAAGGCAGTTCATCATTGAATTCAGTGATGTCATCATGCAGCTCAGTTCAGTTTAAATAGTATCTGTGCAATAATTTGCAATCAAGTCAACGATATCGCTGTAAATGAAGTGTCCCCAAAGTAGTCAAGTAGTCAAAAGAAAGAAAGAAAGAAAGAAAGAAAGAAAGAAAGAAAGAAAGAAAGACATTAGTGAAAGGTGAAAGTGACGTGATATACAGCCAAGTATGGTGACCCATACTCAGAATTCGTGCTCTGCATTTAACCCATCCAAAGTGCACACACACAGCAGTGAACACACACACACACACCATGAACACACACCTGGAGCAGTGGCCAGTCATTTATTATGGTACTAAAGTTTAGTTAGTGGCATTTCAATCTATTTTTCACACAACAATATGTGAAAAAGAGAGAGTGATATGCCATTAACTCTAGTAATTTTCTTTCAAGATAAGTAATATGTCTTCACATTTTAATTTGGCTTGGATTTAGAGAGTGGCAGTGTATTAAATAATGCAGTGTTCTTTAAGAACCCAAGTACCAGCCAATAATCTTTTTGTGGTTTGATTAAAATTTTCACATTGTCCTATTTAATAAACTCTAGAAATGAATGTGAGGAGACCACTATGCTGAATGTTATAATAAAAAAATCTTAATCTCAGCAGTCCTGTAGTTCTAAAACACAGATAGCAGCAAAACTAGCTTATTTATTCTTTGCTTCTCTCCCCTAGGAACTGAATTGACTCCAGGATGAGGGATAGCCATTCTTGTGTACTCTCCTCTGTTAGAGTCCCGTCCTTGGGCTGATTTCAACCTTTATTTGACAGCTTTGAGAATCAGAGGCTATGTCCACACGAAGCCAGAGCTTTCCCTATCCGATCTTTTTTTCCCCTCGTCTCAAGAAATATCTGCGTCCACATGAAACCACAAAACCAACACAAAACTATGTAGTAAACATGCCAGACCAGCATGTGGCGCTATAATTCTGCCACAGAGATACACTAAAAAGGGAGAAGAAGACATGGACTATGTGCATAAACCTTGCGCACGGTATACAAATGAACATGGAACATTACATTTATTAATCTGTGTTAATGTTAGATAATAAAAAGACAATCATTCAGTGTTTGTTCATGTTTTTGTTGCTGTTACGTGACGTAGCATTGTTTGACTAGGGGTGAAATGTGGGCTCATGACGTCATCGTTTCAGAAAATACACGGATTCGCTGTCTACACGAAAACGTAAAGACGGCGTTTTCAGATTTATCCACTCTGGGACCCGGTTTCAAAAAATAGCGGTTTCACCTTCCGAAAATGCCGGATCCGTGTGGACGAAACGCCCATCCGATAAAAAATTTGTGCGTATTCACAGAAACGCGTCTCCGTGTGGACGGGGCCAGAGTCTCCAACAAAGAGTTGAAGGGACCCCCAGTCCAGAGGCTTCACAGACTTCACAGATGTTTGAAGAATGTTATCAGATAAACCCTCAAACAGATGGGATAAAGGGCCCTGGGGCCCATGTGTCAGTCTGCACTGATTGTTGTGATTCTCAAAAGATGTACATGGAAATTAGGTGGCAAGTCCCACAGCTAAAATTTACAGAACACTGTCATATGTTTGTTTACTGTATGTGTAGATAAATGTTAACCATTATCAGAGTCACAAAAAATGAAAACCCCAAAACCTGCTATGGCCTGATTTCAATTATAAGATTTTTTAAAAATGATTTTTGATCATTTTAAACATAAATACAAAGCATAATTCATTTTACAAAATGTTATTTGATACAGTGGGAGCCCTTAATTTGAATTCTGCTGTTATGATATAGAATAATTGATTTACCAGCTGTGCCAGACCAATTAAATGATGTCATTTGTGTGAGCACTTCAGTCAAATTAAAGATGAGTAGCGGGTAATTGCATCTAAAAATAATCATATTGAAACTCTTCAACACTATTAAGACTGGTGCACTTGTAGTATGGACATAGTTTCCTCTTATGCTTATGTATTTTTTGGAATTTATTTAATATGAAATACAAATTGATGTTAATAAAGAACTATTGGTGCCATGCAATAATCCTTAACAGAGCTGTTGATGACCAAAAGCAAAAAAAAAAGCATGTATTTTAATCATAATCGATAGCAATTAATACACTTCATCTAAAAATATATTTTCAAGAGGATTCACTTGAGTAAATATTTAAAATGTACAGAAGCACTGCAAACATTTTAGTGGCATTAAGTACACTTTCAAACCTATCAGAGCTACTTTTCACAAATACTATGGGTCAAAATTATTGATTTTTCTTTTATGCCAAAAATCATTATGATATTAAGTAAAGATCATGTTCCATGAAGATATTTTGTACATTTCCTACCATAAATATATCAAAACTTAATTTCTGATTAGTAACATGCAATGCTTAGAATTTATTTGGACAACTTTAAAGATAATTTTCTCAGTATTTTGATTTTTTTTTTGCACCCTCAGATTCCAGATTTTCAAATTGTTTTATCTCGGCCAAATATTGTCCGATCCTAATAAACCATTCATCAATGGAAAGCTTATTTATTCAGCTTTCAGATGATGTTTTGAAAAATTGACATTTAAGACTGGTTTTGTGGTCCAGGGTCACAAATGTTGTTGACTGTGTTACAGGGAACAAAATATGCAGCAATATTAGTGTTTTTCTTTTTTGGTCTTCCATTCATAAGCAGACAAGCATCAGATATTAGGAGAAATGTTAAGATTAAATAAAGTAACAGCTTTTATTTAATAATTACACTTTGATTATAATTAAACAGTGAATGAAGGACACTATTAAAATTTAAGATTGAATGTATGGTACATTCAGTAAACACTGAAGACAGTGTTTCTTCAGCATTTCTGCATATCTCCTAATTACATTTGTAACAGAAGCGCTGGATTCAAACAGCCTTTAGTATCACTAACTGGAAAGTATTAGCAGATTAACCCACCCACTGACCAAAGAAACAGCGACCACCTGTGGTCCTTGGATCAAATTAGACACACTTTAAAACCATTAAACATTATTTAAATTCTTGTTTAGAGAATAGCAATCTAAAGACCCCATTTGCTGCTGAAAATGCTAAGTAAGGGATAATGTACATCCAGCTAGTTGTAATCGCAGAATAACCCCCGACAGGGTGATCAGGACTTGGATCAGGTCTTTTATCACCCTGAAGGGGGTTTTTCTGTGATAACAACTGGTTGGATGAACATTATCTCACGTATTACAACGCTACTTGCCACATAAGTAAATAATTAGACACAAAATATTGATTTGAGTTGAAATATTTGAACGCAAAACTTCTGTGAACACAACAGTTGCGAGCAAGCGGCAAGTTCAAACTAGACAGACATTTAAGGGAAACGGTGCAGTCAAACCACTTATAACACAACATTTTACCACATAAATAATTAAGGCAATAAAAGATTTAAGATGAAAATGTTTTAAAATCTTACCAGTTTGTTAGTTATCTTAAAATCCATTACAGCGTACAAAACAATAGTAGCAAAATGGCAGCAGCTGTGTTTGTATGAAACGAGAGCGAGTCCGCAATACCAGGATGACATAATTAAATAATTGTACACCATTTTGAATTGCGTTTTAATATTTTATTAGCTAAACAAACTCAAAACTAAAACCAAAAAAAAAGCTATCCATATCAACACTACATATCCGACCTCATACACCCGAATTATCCTGTGATAATAGACCTCACAGGTTGTTATCGAGGGATAACATACCTCGAATGTCACGACTGACCAATCAGAATCAAGTATTACACAGAGCCGTATAATAAAGGGCCATAATTTGTTCTTTAAACATGGGTATTTTTTCAGTGAATTTTATGAAAGAAAACACTGAAAATGTGTTTTAATACCAAAGGTAATCATATGTAAAATATGATTAAGGATAATCATATGTGAAATAACACTAAATAGTTTTCACTGTAGCCTATAAATTGATAGATTTATGCATATTACAGCTTCTAAAATTATTAAGTCAAAAGCAGGGAGTGATTTTCCCCTTTTTCTTTTTGTTAAGTTTATTAGACTGTTGTCACATTAAGAATTAATGCACAGATCCACTATACAAACACACCTTAGCCAAATTTCTCCCTACTGTTTATGTGCATGTAAGACTGTGCTAAGTGCTTAGGTGAATACTTGCCAAGCTGGTCATTTTGACAGTAGAAGTACGGGTGGGCAATATGGCAAAAATATCATAGCATGTTTTTTTTTTTGTTTTTTTTAATATCACGATTCTTCGTCATGTTGGTTTTACTATTTTGCAAGCGAATTTCCCTAATATAAAGACAAAGCCTTTCAAGGTAACAAAATATAAAAAGAATGGTGGATATTTAGGCCAAAGTGGGTGAAAATAAAAAATATTTGCCATTATTTTATCTTTGTTATTAAAAATAAGAACAAAGATACACATTACAACTACACATAATATACAAATAAAACAAACAGTGTTTTATTTTCAGGTACAATGGGTGTATTTATCAGGAGCATTCAGTAGTGATTCATTTTTTTTCTGTTTTGTTGTTTTATTAACATTAAAGGAATAGTTCACTCAAAGATCAAAATTCTGTCACCTGTCTGTCAATTCTGTCACCTGTCTGTCAATTCTGTCAGTGTTTTATTTTTATACCATCATTTACTCACTCAAAAGTTGTTTTAAACCTGAATGAGTTTCTTTCTTTTGCTGAACATAAATGCTATTTTGAAGAATGTGGAAAACCAAACAGTTGCTGGTCCACTATTTTTTTTTTCTACTATCAAATTCAATGTGGACCAGCAACTGTTTGGTTACCCACATTCTTCAAAATATCTTCTTTTGTTTTCAGCACAAGAAAGAAATTAATACAGATTTGGGATGACGTGAGTAAATAATCACAGAAATAAAAATTTTAGGGTCAACTATCCCTTTAATGACAGTCGGCAGCATGTTTAATACTGTCCCTTTAAGAGCTGCACACATCTAATATACAGGCTCTCTCAACTGTTTACTTTCATTTTAGACATAACCAACTGAGTCTATATATAAACCTTGTGTGTTTTGACAGTATTAGTGCAAAAGAAAACTTAGTTCAGTAATCAGGCTTTTTCCCAGCCAACATGCCAAGCTATATGGGCATCAACTGGGCATGGGCTCAGAGTGGGCACTTTGGTGGGCTGAATGTGGGCCCCACCTGGGATAAAGTTGTGGGCCCCAGTTAGGTTGCCCATTATTGTTTATTTGTGGGTCACATATGGGCCACATTTGGGCTATGTTAGGCTTTAATTATTATTTTTTTTTATTTTTTTTATTTATTCTTTATATATATTCGGTTTCCCCACCAGGAGGAGGCGGTATTAGGACATAACTGCATCGCTACCGACCGCTCTACTGGAGGGATCACCGTATGCACCTTAGCTGCACCCCCGTCAAGAGTGGTGAGGGAGGAGGAACCAGCAGGTAGGTTTCTGGCAGTAAAAGGTGCCGTCCATGATCTGGTAAGCTCCTCATGCACCTCCGGGAAGAAAGGCACCGGGGCGGGGCATTGAGAACCAGCGCAAGCCACTCTCAGAAACCAATCGTCCAACCTTAAGGGCTCGGGACGCGGTGGAGGTTTCCACTCAAACCCTACCCTCTCGGCGGCCCTGGAAAGCATAGCCGACATCTCCGGAATGGAGTACGTTCCTTTGGCAGCTCGACTGGTTGTGAAGCACTAGAGGAGTGATGGTCCCCCCAAAAGTTGGTTCCCTGGAGGGTTTGCCACCACTGTAACTCTCAGACTGCCCGTGCTACTGCCTAAAGTAGTCCTTGCCTGGCTGCCAGCACGATGAACACTAGATCGCGGGAGAGGCAATGGAGCTCCGCTCCCCTGGAGGTAACAGAGCCTGGTCTGCAACTCTGAGATGGTCATCTTCCCGCAGTGGGAACATGACTCATTCACGAACGCCACCTCAGCGTATTTAATGCCCAGACAAGTGAGGCAGTGATCGTGAACATCACCTGGCACCAGGTAATGACCGTACTAGAAACGCACAGGTGAAATGGCATCTTTAAAAAGATAATCCATCATCTTTACAAAGATGCACCCGTTTAAGCTCTTTTAGAGAAATTAGCTCTTTCAAGGAAATGCTCTTTTATCTGCTGAGATGCACAGGGGAGATGGCTGCTTGCAGCACAATAGGGGGTATTGCAGCCTGAATTGCGCAACCCACTTGAAACAGGAACGACCACCACTGAAGCGCCATCCGCCAACACAGAAAGCTCCCTAGAGCATGTTAAATCATCACAATGAAGATATGGCAGGAGCAGCAGCAGCTCCAAAGTGAATAGCTGGTTTGTGATGCACCTGTTACCTTTTTATGCTCACGCTGTGTTCAGTGGCAGTTGGATGCAATCATCGCTTGTCAATGTCCATTGGCTCATTTAGTTTCACTCGAAGTAGATTGGTCTCTCAAAGAAAGATTCCAATTTGTCCATCACGACATGACTCATAGTGACCGACTGAAAGGGAACTATATTAATTATATATAGAACTGTATAACTTGAATAAAGGTTTATATTAAAACTTATTTATTAATTATTAGATAAAAAAAATAAAAAATCTGTTTACAGCGTGTTTTTGCAGTGTTGAAAAACAATCACAGACATCTGTTAAGATCGCATGTGCAGCTGAGCAAAAGGAGATTTTTATAAGGAATCACGTACTGTATGCTACACTATATGCTACGCTAAAACTATTTTCTGCCATCTGTATTAGAAATGGGAATACAACAAATTAATGACAATGTTTTACATTTAAAATAGCCTATGCAAATAAAGTTATAGTTTAAAGTTCCTTGAAAGCATGCAATAAAGTAATTTTAATTTTTTAAGCTTTTTTTAAAACTTTTGCTGCATGAATTAAAAAATAAAATCTGCTATACACATATCAGACAAAATTGTGTTGAGGGAAAAAACAGAAGTTGTCGACAAATCCTTTAAATTTTAGGGTATTCAGACAGAGGAACATAAAATCTGAAAATATGAGCAGCTATAAAATTATAGTACAAATATATACAAATAAAAAAAAAATCATAAATTATAGCCTAATGGCATAAACAATATATAAAAGTAGACTAATTATAAAATAAAACACAAATTGTCATGGCATTCGTTATAAACAACATATTAAAGTCTAACCAAAACGAATTTAAAGATAAACTGAAATGAACCTATACATTTCTTATTCAGCACGAATACAAATATTTCCCACAAGAGGCTCCAGCACGATCGCTTAGATTTTTTTTCCTTATAGTAGCCCTAGCAGAAACAAGTTAAAATACTAGCTATGTCATTTTGGGCCATATAGATAAGAATAAGACAATATTCGGAACTGTAAATGGTTAACTTTTATTTGTGTACACACAATAAAAACAAAACATTGAGCTTTTGTAAAACAAAGAAAAAAATAGTGTAGGCTTTCAGCCTTCTCGGTTTCCTTGAGATGGATGCGCGGTCACAAAAATGTGCCGGAACTCAGTGTACACGATGCACAGGTTTTTATTTGGTTTTGTTAATATGATAATAAAGTAAAATATATTTTGTTTAGGACTATTTATTTTATTCCTATATATGTTGTTTTAATCTGTTTTTCTTCTGTTTTTGCGCTGCAGGTGGGTGATGTGACGACGTGTGAATACTTATGTTTGCTGCTGTTCACACACCACGCAGTATGTTACCATCCAAAGATACCAAATAAACTTATGTGCAAAATTGTATTCAAATTGAATTAAATAAAATTAAATTTGCTGCTGTAGGTGAAGGCACTGTAGGCCTACATGATAATTTGTGTATAAAATAAATTACGAGCTTCAGAGCACGCAGACGAAACGTGGTCATGTTATCTTATTTTCTGAGCCTGCTATTTGGGAACGCAAATCTGGGAGTTAATTATAACCAAGCACTTGGACGAGACTTTGCTCAAGCATTTTAGAATGACAAAACTAGCATTTCAGATGCCATGCAATGAGATTGGTCCATTGGTTGGTCCAATTATGCTGTCCCATTGATGCACATTAAGAAATGTATTCGGTAAAATTGTTTCCATCAGTTTATGCGCGTGTGTTCTTACCGGATAAGAATTTTAACCTACTTAGTTAAGCGCTTAAGTTTTTTAATGTGCATTTTTAGAATTTATGCACATCAACACATTATGTCTCCATTCAGCTTTTTTTATGTGATATACCAAAATGTGCATGGAAACACTAAGTTATTAGCTTCCTGTTAATTTACCATTGTAGAGATTAGTGGTCCTTTGAGCTAAATTATTTGTTTGGCAATATTTAATTCTGAATCAGTACAATAAATGTTTTTTTTTATTCTCAATAGTAAGTTTGCTCGTGATCAAGTGCAGGGGGACCCATCAAGTCAATTGGGGGGGACCCTTGGTGATGGTCCAGTGGTCCTATGGTAATATGAAGTAATCACATTTCACAAATCATTTAATTCTTAATTCATTCCTCTTATCTGAAGACCTGACCCTCCTGCTGTGGGCAATCGACTAATATGTTTTTGTTTAAATGTTCGTGCATTAGCCTGAAATCCAGCTTAATTTAGCAAAACAATAATTTCAGAGACATTGTGAGATGCAGGCTATTTTTTTGTCTTCTGTGCATAATGAAGGCTTTCTGAAACTGCACAGCTTTTCCAATTGAGTTTGAGTTTATTTGACATAAAAAGTAACAGTCAGCTACGCTACAACTTCTTTGTCAAGGATAACCCAATAAACTTGCAGAACTTATTTCCATTGTGGCCCATTGTGGAAATATTTTCTCATGGCGACAGTTTCAAATAGATTTGAACACCATATATTTAATCCTACAATGACTATAAACACATTTTCTATTGTGTATGCCTATGAAGGACAACTGAACCAATCAGAGTGGGTTAGGCTAGCATAGCATGGTAATTTGATGTTTTCACTGTAGTTTTGAAGAATTCTGTGCACAACATATCTGAAAACAGTGTCACGCGCTGGGCGTTTGCGGCTGCTTCAACCATCACACATTGGAAATTTCCAAATAAAAGTGTGTGTTCAACAAGCTGAAAGAAAGTGTTCACTTTCCTATGCGCCCACAGAGGAGAATTAGATAATGTGGGTCACTTTCAGCTGACAGACACCAATACATATCTATAATTATTTCAACACAACCACAATCAAATCCCTAGAAGCTTGATTTGTAGTGGCTGCATGCAAGTTCTGCCAGTGGTGGGCCGTCAAGGTCAGCAGGGCCTTCTCTGCTGGCCCTATAAAAAATTAAAATGTGTGAAAAATGTTATTATTATTATTATTATTATTATTATTATTATTTAGGTAAAAATTCCAATTGTTTAATGTCCACAAAATGGCCTATAATTAGTTTCGTAGAGGTTGAACTAGAATATCCTACATAAAAAAAGTCTGCAGCCAGCACTACAGATAGTGCTTGCCTTTTGTTCAAAGATGTCGCATCAGATTTGTAATGAGCATAAGTGACAGAATCATCAGCCAATCAAATTTTGACATTGAATAAAAGCACGCCCTCTGGGTCTAGCTACATGCCCTTCTCTATCTAGCTTGTACTTATTTGAACAATTCCTAAAACTTGGTATTACAAGCACATCCTGTGTATGTTTGCCTCTTTAAAAAGAATGGCTTTATGTATCCCCCAATTGTAAGTCGCTTTGGATAAAAGCGTATGCAAAATGACTAAATGTAAGTGTAATGTAAATGTAAATAATATGTTTTTTTTTTTTTAATTGTCTAGTATGGAAAGCAGAATCAATAATGTTCAAGCTTATTGATACTACGATCTTTAATAATTTAGCCCCAGGGCCTGTTTAAATGTATAGTTCACACAAAAATAATGTTTAATTAGGCTAGCTGTTCATTTTCTCACCCTCAGACCGTCCAAGATGTAGGTGACTTTTTTCTTCAGTAGAACGGTAAAGACGTTTTTAGCTGAAACAATGGTCCTTATTGATTTATAAAATGCAAGTTAGCAGCTGCACATTATTTAGAATAAAAAAAAGCATATCAAGGAGCACAAAATGAAAACCCATGGTTCCTGATGATACATTGAGGTCTTATGAAGCAAAACAATCAGTCTGTGCAAGAAACTGAATACTATTTACAATACTATTATCTGCAAATCAATAGCCTAAGGCAGGGTTCCTCAATTAGTTTTTGCCGAGGGCCAAATTCTGCCAACGATACCAAGGGCCACTGACCTATATATAATAATTGTAATAATATATATATATATATTATTACAATTATTATATTATTGTAGCTTTTTTTTAAAAAAGAATCAAAAGATGGTCACAAGATAAATATTCAGATTTTCCCCCCCAGTAGTCTGTTTTATTCAAACAATTCTGAACATTTTTGCATTTAGATACAGAAGAACTATGCCTGTTGAATATTAAAAACAAATTAACAAACAAAATATCTGGATCTCTATGTCTGCCATGAAAATCAACTGTTCCTGCTCATCCCCAGATTGGATCTCTTCTCTCCACTTTCCCTAATTGCAGATTCAATTATTAGATCTGTCAGCATTATTATTTTATACATAGATTTTTTTGGGGGGATCAAACTTCAACACTGTGTGTCCCAACCAGACGTTATGTGACGCAAAAAAAAGTATCTTTTCCATGTAGTTTTTGTCCTAACCAACCGCGACAGTGACACGTGACAATAAGCGACAACAAAATACAAACAATAAATCAACAACAACATACTTGAGATCGCAGGCAGGAACAACATACAAAATATGCCAGTGATAGGCTATTCTCAGGTAATGATTATGTGCTTTCAATGTTAAAAGTGTCTTATGTGAGTTTGAATATTATTTTGGGTGATCTTTATAGCCATAGTGAAAGCAACAATAGATATTTTAATAATAAAAATAAATAAATTTAGGCTAAAGCAAACTTAAGTTAAAACTGTGAACTCACTGCGAACCAACATCGAACCAACATCGATAACAAAGATGGCATCACTCACTCACTCAAAACTGTTCAGTTCATTCACATTTATTTTCCGTGTCCACTTTTCTTTTCTTCACACTTGCCATGTTATAGCTGTCACATCGTAAATCTACACTGGATGCGACAAAGCATTACAAATCATTTGAACTTTGTGTCAGCACGTCATAAATAGAACGAGTCAGCAGTTTTCTGTCGGGGATTTGTCGCGTCGCGCTGCGCTGCATTCAAGACAGCATCACTGATTATAATAAGTGTAACCGCGCCGCTCGTGTCTGGTGTAGACACAATGTAATTTAATGTCGCTTTCTGATGCTGCGTTTTAATTTTCATGCCACATTATTTGAAATCAGCGCAGGCCAAGCATTTTTCTCTTGCGAGCCGTTTGTGGCCCTGGCCTAAGGCAACAGGAAAATACGATTCTTTTTTTTTTTTCGATTTGGTTCTTTTGAAATGAATAAAGTGCAATAATATTATTATCACGATTATTAAGTTTTTTTATATATATATATAGTTATATTTAATGGGTCACGCTATGTGAAGTGTGAGGACCCCACCAAATCTCCAGGTACTCTTATGATAACCAGGCTGAAAAACTGATGTGCACCCCGATTATTAACATATATGTAACATATATTATTATATAACTAAAGTATCCAATATTGATGTGAAATGAGGATGTTTTACATGTCTAAAGCAAACAAAGCTAACTTTTTTACATAAACAAAGATAATTCATTTTGCCACCTTCTTCAAGTACATATCACTATGGATTACATGTAATAACCACTGATCTATAGTAGAGAACTGGATTGTTCATGACGTCATCAAAGTGAAGCCGCCACGCCACCATATTGGTAATCCCTAGTATTCCCATACATTCCATTGGAATAATTGGAAATCGTACGAATTTATTGCGAAAACATCATCCGACAAGTCAACATTTTTAAATCTGAAGTAGCTATATACATTCTTACAATGCAAACACTCTCAAAAACGTGCAGCTGTCAACTTGCATTTCATGTATCTCCAAAGACCATAGTTTCAGCTAAAAATCTTCTTTACTGTTCTACTGAAAAAAAAAAGTCACCTACATCTTTGAGAGCCTGAGGGTGAGTAAATTTTCACTTTTGGGTGACTACCCCTTTAATACTGGGTTTCGGTACCCATAGTAATAATGTTATAACAAGTTGAGTGAAATTATGCATGAGATCTGAGCTAATCAAAGCAGGATTTTGAACCAATGATATTTCAATGTATGCTTCTAAATATATAGTCTTTTATATTTTATATTAGTCTTTTCCATACTAAGCAGCATAAAAAAAAATAATAATAATAATAAAAAAACGTATTTCAAATCTTTAAGCCATGGATATACTCACAGCAAAGTTCCTTTTTATTCTTCATTTAGGAGTAAAAATAAGTTTGAACTTCTTCATAGCAGTACACTGTTAATGAACATGCCAACTATGCCAACCACACTGCTGAGACACTTTCATTTTTTTTTATACTATAAAGCAGCTCACCAGTGTCTATGTTTTACTCAGGAAATGAACCAAAGATTTCCATGTCAAATAAGGCAGAGCCCCAGAGCACATCTACCTATTATGTAACTGCCACGGACCAATTGTAGTTTGTAGGTGTTTGCCAGTTGGAGCAAACTTTTCTGAAAAGCTCTCTTTGGCAAGTTATTTCAAACTTCCAAAACAAACTCCAAACAAATGTATATTGAGGCCTTTAAGATGGCTACATGCACAGTATTCATGGAACAGTGCATGAACAAAAAACATTAGTAATGATTTGTGCACCAAGTCTGTCCACAGTCTAAAGGTGTGATCACATTAGCAAAGTATTGGTAAAATCTCACTGGCAAAAAAGGTCTATTGTCTATTGTCAATTGTGTAGTGATGCATGAAGCACCGCTCACACAGAAGCCATTTTCTAACCATGCAGCCATGCAGGGAATTTGTGTGACCAACTTGAACATAAGCAAACTTTTTTGCCCTTATGCAAAATGACTGGATTTTACAACATTTCACAGAGCAACAGAAAATGTGACTGCACTTTAATATCTTATTAGACCATCCGGTTAAATATTCCACCATTAATAAAGTCTTGCTTCCAATCACATTACATTTGAGTTCATGTAGCATCAGCTGGTCTAAAATCTGTTTCCAATAAAGTTCATGGCCTGTTTAATTCGGTGCAGTTCGCTGTCTGCCTGCATTTTTTTGTGAAAGCAATGTCTGCCAGAGAGCTAATTTATAGTCTGTTTGTTCAAACTAGCTATAGAGCTAGATTGAACAAACAGATCAACTCAGCTATTTCCTGCACTTTTCACCATTTCTAGTATAATATGAAACTATAACAAAGCAGTTACCTAAAGTAAATAGGCAAATCAGTCTGGATTGGCTCAGTTTGTGCATGTTTGTAGGTTGAAAGCAGAAGTGTGCAATAAGACGACTCCTTACCAGTTCCACATGTGGTGCTGCATTCAGTCCAAGCCCCATAAATCCACTGGAAATAAGAGACAGCAGTGCCATTGTTGGAGTCGACGAGAATGTCTCTGCTTATGGTGTACTCATACCTCACCCCTGGATTGGTCTCTTGAAAAAGCAGCTGGAGAACATTGAGGGCAGATTAAAGAGAAACCTTAACACATCAACACAATATTGAATATAACATTATTATTTTTAGCACACATTACAACATTGTGATACATTGCAGCTTAACTAAATTTTGCCTCTATGAATGTATTTTATTGTGAGGCGGTTGCCAGCCCATAATGTAAAGTGTTACATATTTTGGTGCTGAGACCAGCAACTACTGTAAATTATTTGAAAATGTGATTTCTGATCGGTGGTATAAAGTAGTACAAGATTTTTCCCCAACAGATGAACCAACATATAATTATGAGAGAATTATTTTTGTCTTTGCACGGCAGAACAGTAAAACCCAAAAGATGAGGTTGTAAGCTGCTCTTTTCCACATGGGGTTTAAGAATATGGAGAGTGATAAGAGAATATTTCATTTGTCTGCCTCCCGCTGCTGTAGACATCAGTTTTTCTCCACCCGTGCAAAGGCTGCGAGCCAAAGGCCTTGAATCGCTCTGTGGGAGGAGGTCCACAGAGGTCTAGAAGGCTCCTCTGCTACACATACTAGCCCAAATCCCTAATAAACAGTATCTTCACTTTAATAGTGCTACAATATGAAAACCATCTACTGTAATCCTAAAACTCAGTCCGCTAATGATTACAATTGGGAATAAGCCTTTTATGCAATAAATTCATCATTAAATCCACTAAATCTTCAAATATATATTTGCTTTTTAAACAAGGAATGGAATAAAATCATACATTAATCTTTTGTTACTGAAAAAGATCATAAAGCTACTTCCTGCTGAGTACAATTTTATGCAAATACATTGAGTTAAGCCTTTGATTTCACTTTACCTGTCAGATGTTTTCTCAGCTTAAATATTTAAAATTTAAGGAGAATGCCATACATTTATGAGTATATTAAGAAGCCTTAACATAAGCAGTTAATGCTCTGTGCTCAGAGAAATTTGCAGATTTAATTATTCATAAAGAATAGGCCTGTTATCCATTATAGTGTTTGAAGCTGTAAATGTTTCCATGGATAATACCATCTGTTCTCTTTCTTCATAAAGGAAGTTGTTTGTATATCTTTCCATGCAATGTGAGATGTTAAATTATAATGTATACCATTTTAGGTCTCTATTTAAACACTAAACCAAATTTCAGGCAAAGAGTCACTAAACTGTGACCTAGTTATCAGAGCACTTTAGCAGGTGCCTGTGAAAAGAGACAGGCCTCAAACATCACATGCTAGATTCTGCTCATACGCAGTATGTGAGACTTCAGCATGGGACTGAGTACCTGGATCCACACTGGCTCCATAGTCGGTCCGGGGGAAGATAGGTTTTCCAGCTGGCCGGTCCTTTCGTAAGTAAATACTGTTCCTGCTGCTTTATACTCGCCATTCCACTGGATCGTCCAGCCACCATTCAGGAAATATTTTTCAGGGTCATTACTGCGTAATGCCAAGTAGTTCCCAGCCTCTGCGACTTCCTCGATACGGATGTCCCGTGCTCCTTCCGGAATTAGACCTATGTCTACATAGCCTGGGAGACAAAAATTAACTCAGCTTTTTCAAACAAATAAAGTAGTAAGAAAACAAACATGCAATGTTATATTTATAAAATGAATGCTGCTTTGAGTAAAATATAAACTGAAACTCATTTTACAAACCGAGCCCTTCACTGTCCTCAAAGGTCTTCCTCACTGTTTCGCACGTAGATCCATTTCCATGGCACACTCCACACTGATCCTCAACAGCATCTGAGTCAATCTCATAATCACAGCCTAAGTACTGACATGAAGAGACAGATTTTAAATTTAACTTCACAATTAGACTAGAGTGATGTCAATTATTGTTATGTTTTTCTCAGCTGTTTGAACTCTCATTCTGACAGCACCCATACACTGCAGAGGATCCATTGGTGAGAAAGTGATATAATGTTAAATTGCTCCAAATCTGTTCCAATAAAGGAACAATCATGATGGCCTGAGGGTGAGTACATTTTCAGCTAATTTTGATTTTATATACTGTATAGAGTGTTTGTACTGTATTGGCAACCACCAGCTTTGTTGTTTTAGCAAAGTTTTAATGACCATATAGTTACTTTTCTTGGTTAAAATACAAATAGAACATAAAGGAAATATGTGCACTAAATGTAAAACCACACTGTTTCCATAACAAACAGGCAGAAGTCAGTATTTAGTGTGACCTCCATTATCACTATGTACATCTTCATCTCTTTTGGGGAGACTTTCCTGAAGTTTTCTGGAGTAATCTTTGATATATTATACCAGGTTTCTTTCAGCACTTTTCAGAGTTCTTCTTTATAGCAAAGTCCCTTTAAATTTCTTTCTGTGTCCAGGTGATCCCATTCTGCCTCTATTTTATTCAGGTCTTTTTTTAATTTTATTTTGACAAATGACAAATTAAAACCTGTCTGGACTTTTCAGTACACACAATGACAAATTAAAACCTGTCTGGACTTTTCAGTATTCATGATCCCATCAATTTGGACAATATCGAACCACTGGGAGAAATGCAGCCCCAAACCATGAGAGACCCTCCACCATGTTTTACAGAAGGTGGCAAGCACTCACTCATCCATCTCTCTCCAACTGTTCTTCTTACATATTGTTGATGATTGGATCCACTTATCTTCATTCCAATCTTTGTGAGCTTTAACATATTGTTGCCTTTTCGCCCTATTCTCCTTCCAAAAAGTGGTTTCTTGGCTGCTACCCATCCACAAAGGCCACTCCTGGTCAAGCTTATTCAAACTGTAGAAGGGTCAACTTGGCATCTCATTGAAGCTGCCAGATGCAGAGCCAGGTCCTTGCTGGGCTTCTTCTGGCCTCTCAAAGAAGAAACTGAGAAACTTCTCATCTTATTTTTGAAGTTTTCTTGGCCTTCCCGTTCTTTTTCTGTCCTTGAGCTCTCCTAATTCTTCAAATTTCTTGAATACCACATCTTGGTTATGCAGTTTGTGATGCAAAATTAAAAATTTATGTTTATGTATTTTATGTAATTTTAATTCTCTTTGGCATATCAAATGCAATTAAAATACAAAGATTTTACATAAAACATATTATAAAAATATTAGCAAATATAACATGTGTAATGCTCAAGCATGTCTTGAACAAACCTGGTGTAAAACACCTTTTTGACATGAGATAGCAGGTGTTAGCAATGACAATAATTAGGGAGATCAAACTTCACTTGATACTTTAGTCTATAGAAGATTTTTTTTTAATAAAAATTTCCTGTATTTTCTGGTTGTATTCTAATAAAGAGACTAAGAAATAACTATATCATTATGCTATTGCTATAAAAACAAGATATTAGATTGACTAAATGTAATACTGATGAAGATTTGCATTTGAATTTAAAAAGCATAAATCTAGGCTATGCGTTGACAGTTTTAGAGAAAACACAAAACTGAAAACATTTCATTCACTGACACACTTCACTCAAACATCTGCTAAGCTTTCGTTTAAAGTTAGTTTAAGTGCTTAGAAAAGTAACAATTCTCCTCAAGAAATTTCCATAGTTTTACTGTCTACAGCTGTTTCACAGGGCTATGGGATGGTTCGGTGAAACTGAAAATGTTTGCAGTCTGCCAAATATTTAACTCCTTTACTATATAAAAGAACAAAACCACACCGAAAACAATAGCTTCCTCCTCTGTATTTAACAATACCATGTGTAACTTCCGCCTGGGGTCATACAAGGACATGGAAATATTTATTTGAATTAAGTTTGAGAAAAAGAGAGTGGAAGATTGTTTGCTGAAATGTTCTCATGATTTCACACCCTACTGTTTTTGTGAGACTCTTGTGGTATTATTTCACAATAGACTGACACTCAAGCTCACAGACCGCCAATGGTTTACAATGAAAATGACAAGCAGAAATTTAAACGGACTGTGGTAGAAGAGAGGTAGAAGCCATCACCAACCTTACAAATGCCGTTAATGCATATGTCACGGTTCTGACTGCCTTCATAGCACTGTGTTCCATCTATGACAGTGTCCAGCATCCTCTCTGAAAAGTGCTCATTCACAGGTCTACAGTGCAGCTCACATGGATTAACTGGAATGACACAAACAATATCTGTGAAATCTATTTAAAGAGTGCTGCAACATGAAAACTCTCTCATGAAAACGTGAATGGCACATGTCTGCACATATAATGCCATAATGCGCACCTCTGTTATTTACATGTATCCATTTATAAAACTTTCCCTTATATGGGATTGTGTTAAAGCGGCTGCACTGGATGTGTCTAAAGCTGGGCTCGTCTGCAGGGCAGGGGTCACGGTAACAGGTTCGATATCTGCGGCGCTCTCCAAGACAGTATTTACCTCCATACTTGGGCCTGAAAAAGAGCAATCTTGATAACACCATTTTAAGCAATAATAGACCAATATCAAATATTCCTTTTATAGGCAAGATTATTGAAAAAGTAGTTTTTAATCAGCTGAACAAATACTTAAACTCAAATGGATACCTGGACAATTTTAAATCTGGTTTCTGACCGCATCACAGCACAGAGGCGCTCATTAAGATAATAAATGATATTCGCTTAAAATCTGATTCTGGCAAAATATCAGTGCTGGTACTACTAGATCTTAGTGCTGCGTCTGACACTGTAGATCATAACATACTATCAGATAGACTGGAAGACTGGGTCAGGCTTTCTGGGATGGCACTCAAATGGTTCAGGTCATACTCAGAAGGTAGAGGTTATTATGTGAGTATAGAAGAGCATAAGTCTAAATGGATGTTCATGACATGTGGAGTCCCACAAGGCTCAATTCTTGCACCGCTCTTGTTTAGCCTGTATATGCTCCCACTAATAGTGAGAAAGAACTAAATTGTCTTTCACAGCTATGCTGATGATACTCAGATTTACCCAGCCTTATCACCAAATGATTACAGCCCCAATGACTTCCTCTGCCAACACATTGAAGAAATTAACAGTTGGATGTGCCAAAATTTTCTCATTGCATTTGGAAACAAATATGAGAATCTTGGTGTGATTCTGGAGACAGACCTTAGTTTCGAAAGTGACGTGACATACAGCCAAGTATGGTGACCCATACTCAGAACTCGTGCTCTGCATTTAATTATCCAAAGTGCACACACACAGCAGTGAACACACACCCGGAGCAGTGGGCAGCCATTTATGCTGCGGTGCCCGGGGAGCATTCGGGGGTTCGGTGCCTTGCTCAAGGGCACCTCAGTCATGGTATTGCCGGCCCGAGACTCGAACCCACAACCTTAGGGCTAGGAGTCAAACTCTCTAACCACTAGGCCACGACTTCCCCACAACCCGACTTCCTTTCGCCCGCAGTTGGAACCAGCTCCCAGAAGAGATCAGATGTGCTAAAAGATTAGCCAAATTTAAATCCAGACTCAAAACTCATCTGTTTAGCTGTGCATTTAGTGAATGAGCACTGTGCGATGTCCGAACTTATTGTACTGTATTTTATATATTGCACTATATTCTATGCAATCCGAAATGATTGCACTGTATTTTATGTATAAATATTTTCTATTTTTTAACTGTCTTAAATTAATTTTAAATCAAGTTTAAATCATTTTAAAAGTTTTTATATTCATTGTTTAAATTTTTGTGATTCTTTTTATGATTGTTTTTATTTCCTTTATTTAAAGCACTTTGAATTACCATTGTGTACTAAACGTGCTATGTAAATAAACTTGCCTTGCCTTGCTTTGAAAAACAAATGCACAAAACATTTAAAATACCATTAAGTCATTTAAAATCTGCATATACAACATGTTTATGTATACAAATCCACAAGAAACTAAATAATAATAATACAAATATAAACCACTAGCAAGTCAAAAAGCTTAAAGGGTTACTACATCCCAAAATGAAAATTTTGTCATTAATCACTTACCCCCATGTTGTTCCAAACCGGTAAAAGCTTTGTTCATCTTCGGAACACAATTTAAGATATTTTGGATGAAAACAGGGAGGCCTGAGACTGTCCAATAGACTGCCAAATAAATAACAGTGTCAAGGTCAAGGAAAGTATGAAAAGCTTTGTCAGAATAGTCCATCTGCCATCAATGATTCAACCGTAACGTTATGAAGCGACGAGAATACTTTTTGTGCACGAAGAAAACAAAAAAAATGACTTTATTCAACAATTCCTCTCCTCTGTGTCTCTCCAAATCAGCGTAGTGCCATTTTGGCAATTCATAACCTTGACACTGCTTTTTATTTGGCAGTCTATGGGACAGTCTCAAGCCTCCCTGTTTTCATCCAAAATATCTTAAAATCTGTTCTGAAGACGAACAAAGCTTTTACGGGTTTGGAACGACATGGGGGTAAGTGAATAAAGACAAAATGTTCATTTTGGGATGGAGAATCCCTTTAAGAAGTGGTATAAAAGGAAAATCATGTGGTTGCCGATGTCTCTTTGGCTCCGTATACATGATTTAAGCAATGATCTGAGATATTTACGCTACTTTTATGTCCGTTCTGAATTTGCGAACTTGTGAACCCCACTGGCTTCCAAATATCTTCTTTAGTATTTTGCAGAAGAAAGACAATTACAAGAGTTTGGAGTGGTGTGAGGTTGAGCAGATGGGAGAATGTTTTTTTTGTTTGTTTTTTTTTTTTTATGGGGTTCAGACTACTATTGCTAAACAGTTGCTAGGGGTTTTTAGATGGTTGCTAGGTGGTTTCCTAAAAAAGTCAATAGAGCCCACCTCCATGCATTTATCACTAATGGTTGATGATTGTGACCAAACAGGTATCCCAATAAGATTTTTTGAAGATTTATTATTATTATTATTATTATTATTATTATTATTATTATTATTATTATTCTGACTTGCTGGTGAGAAACAAATGCAATCATTTACTTATCAACCATAAACATGCTAGTTTTTCCCATACAGTCTGTTATACAAAATAGCCTTCTCATGGTTGTATGGGTTTCTGGATGGTTGCTAGGTGGTTTCCAAGCAAACTCAAAAGAGCCCACCTCCATGCATTCACAAGCTGATTGTCTCCAAACAGGTCTCCCAATAATAATTATGCCCACACTTATCTAACATTGTTCAGGTAAAAAGCATCAAATCACATGCTTAAGGATGTAAGAATATTTATGCCAAAATTAAGTTTGTAAGAATATTTATGCCAAAATTAAGTTTGTAAAAATATTTATGCCAAAATACATTCAATTAACCCAGAATATTGTTCATTGACTACTAGAAGTATGCCAGTCATGGGTTTATCGTCACCAAAAATTAAACATGAAGCCTCCCAGACACAAACAAAACATTTACTGTAGAGTGGTTCGCTCAGATCCGGCAATCTCTTTCAAGCAATAGCGATAGTTTAGTGAGTGTCTACTGTAGCAGACTGAGCCAGAAGGTGTTGGGATCATGGCTGATGCCTTACACTGGAAAAGAATTCAGATTTGGTTACTGAAGTGCTAACCAAGATTGGAAGACTTGCCAAATATGCAGAAACAGGCCAGGGTAAAGCAAGTGTAAACAACTTGGTGCTTTTACAAGATGTAGAAATATGATGGAATGTTTGGGTTTCAATTAAGACACCAATCTTTCAGAATTTCGTTTCGATAGGTAAGATAAAATCTAAATGATTTTTCCACAGATGATAGCTCTTTACTATAAAGCCCCAGATGTATGAAATAAGGTAAGGGCATGATGATGTACGGGGACTTTGCAAAGGTTGTTTGAAAGATGCACAGAACCATACTTCATCTTTAACTGTCATTTTTTATTTATTTATTTTTGTTAGAAAATAGATTTACTGTAATAAGTACACAGAGGAAGTGGTGGCAAATAGTATTAGATCTTTTTCCCATATCCTTAAAAGTTCTTCTGAAATACGATGCAGATGTTGCACATGATTTCCATCAATTACTACATCCTAGAGATGCATTCACAAGCGGGCCACAACCTGGCTCTATAACCATTTCCATCTTTAAAAACTTGCTTGGGGTGCAAATCATCTGCCAGGATAGAGAATCCAGTCCAAGCCAAATATAACGAAATGGTCATACTTCATAAACTCTGAACCTTTGGACCAGAGACAGTGAGTGTTTTATTGGTTTAGTGAGGCTCTCCGACACCGTATGGGATCTGAATTTCTCCCCATTTAACAATTTATTGGAACCGCAGAGACCCTGGAATGCCATTGAAGATGACTGAAAATATGAAATTAGTTTTAATTACATGTATGAAACCCAAACACATTATGCTGACGTGGTGGTGAGAAATAAATGCAATCACTTCCTCTACAAATACTAGCCTTTTCTCATACAATCTGTGGTTTAAAAAAGCTATTCTCATGGTTTGTGATTTTTCAGAATAGACCAGATTAATCTGCTGTAGCTGTAAGGATTTCTTTCTTTCTTTCTTTCTTTCTTTCTTTCTTTCTTTCTTTCTTTCTTTCTTTCTTTCTTTCTTTCTTTCTTTTTTTTTCTCTTCTATGCAGTTTCTAGAGGTTTCCGGATGTTTGCTAGTCAAGAGAGCCCAATGCCATGTATTAACCATTGTGTCCAGACAGGGATCCCAAAAGGATTGTTTTATTCTGACATGCTGTTGAGAAATAAACACATTAATTTACTTATCAACCATAATCAGGCTAGACTTTTCCCATACAATATATGAAAAAAAAATATAGCTTTCTCGTGGTTTATCCCAGTAAAGTGAGTGAGCACAAATTGTGTGTAGGAAAGTGTGTAGGAAACTCACACAGGGTTGACACACTCCCTCTGGGCATTCTGAACGCCTACACCGCATGTCCTGGTGCACCTGGACCACTCGCTCCATGAATCCCAGCCACCATTCACGCTTTTAGGCCTGAAGCCCATCTCCACACACTCCCCGTCAAAACACCACTGACCAAATAAAAACAAAACAAAAACATAAACAAGACTTTGAGTTAGTCAGAAGAATTCAAAAGGAGAACTATGTACAGTACATGATGAACTTCATGCAGGGAAATTAAAAGCCCACAGAAAGACTGGCTTGCCTTGCCCTCACCGCACTTGGTCCCATCCACAGCACCATCCAGCCTCGAGTGGCAGGTTGAGGCCACTGTGCACCACAGGGTGCTGCAGATATTCTGAAGGGTACAATCATTAAAGAATAATTTTAGAATAGTTCAAAGTTACATAAAATGTTATTATAAATGTTGAAGAAGTGTCTTAATTCCTTATCTATGGAAGCCCATTCTTGCCACTGAATGAAAAAAAAACAAATGAATACAAAAGATAATTGTGATTTATATATATATATATATATATATATATATATATATATATATATATATATATATATATATATATATATATATATCTCACAAGTTATTCTTTTTTATCTTTCATAGTTTGGATTTTTAAAGAGAAAAAGACCTATATAGAAACTCACAATTCTGAGTAAAAAAGTTTCATAACTGCAAAATATAAACTGAGAATTCTTTCACGCAAATGTGAGTTCATATCTCTCAATTCTGACTTTTTTTTCTCATAAAAGCGAGATAAAAGTCTGAATTGTAAGAAATACACTCAGAATTACAAGAAAAAAACAAAATTATTATCTCCTGTGTGCTGAAAAAGAAGCTTACATACTTATCTGTGTTCATTTTGTGTTAAATTGTTTTATACCATTTTAACAAAAGTTATGTTAAGTAACATATTTTCAGAATCAAAAATAAAAAATTTTAAAAATCAAAGTTCTCACAAAAAAAAAATACAATTTCATACTAAAAAAAACCAAAATAACATTATACTTATTTACCAAAATAACATTATGTTAGTTTGCCTATATACAGTAGGCAGTTTTTAAGCTGCTGATGTTGAACTTGCAGTCATACCACAAGGGACTACTAGTGCCTGGAAGATAAGTTTGGATGGATACTTAAATTGTGTTGGTGGCATTGAGGAGGCAGCAGGATGCAGAAACAGCTGATGCTGGAGCAATGTGAGTGCTGCTGAAGCTCCAGCCGTTAATTAAAAGATTAGAATTAAATTTCAATTCCAAGTTGCATTTAGGAAATTTCATAAAAATAAAAAAATTACCAATTAGTAAAATGTGAAAAATTTAATCGATTGATAGAACACAACAATATAGTAAGTGTTTTCTTAATATTTGTCTGCAAGTATAATATTTTTTCAAGAATTTTAGCTCTTTTTAAATGCAGAACATGTCAATAACAGAACATGTCATTATCAGTAAAAATTTTATTATTATTTTTTAATGTGCTTTTTGAATTGATCAAGACATAACAGACGAGTTTCACATACATGACATTTTAATTGTCACATTGAAAAATTATGAAACCACATGTGCTTAATTTGAGGCCTACTCTGGAATCCTGAAATGCACGGAGTTATGTACTGTAAATTGTTTAATGTTCTCCTAAACTTTTGGAAAATGGCAAACCTTGTGTGTTGTGCACCAAACACAAACATTCATTGTATTTCTAAAACTCTGCAATTTCCTCTGGTGTCATTTCTTGAACTGTAACAGCCCTGATAAGAAAACTGAAGGCTGGCTTTATCTGTGTCCGAACAACAGACTGCTCTTTTGCTGTGTCTGTGACATTTGGCCAATAATTGAAAGATGCCCAGTATCCGTCAACAGCTGCTGCAGAAAGCACAGAGCACAGCACTGATGTGATCTGACATCACGGACAACAATTCTGCAATCTGATGCCTTTTTCCCTATTTTAATTCTGCAGGATGCCAAATGTAAATGAGCTATGTTGGCTTTCCCCCTCATTGTTCAGCTAACTTAGGTGAAAAAAACTGTAATTTCAAGGTAGATCTCTTCATGTTAAACTATTTACAAAGTAGTTCTTCTAGTTGGATTATAAGCCCTGCTATACTAATGATGTGCTTTTTCCCACTAAAACAGCTGGGAATCAGATGGTCCTGATGTAAGTAGAGACGGACACTTCCTCTGTGATGGAAAAGTGTGTGTGTGGTCTATGCCTTACAAGACACTTGAAGTAATAGAGGCATTTGTTGAACTGTTCACAATTTAATAGTGAGAAATTTAAAGCAGCCCATGGGCCTGGAAGTACACAAGTTGCTTAATGAAACAGCATCCTAATGAGATAAAATTCAGAACAGATCGTTTTGTTGAAAAGACCAGCATGGCTGGCTATTGTGTTTTGGGTGCTGGTATTCCCAATCAAATATATTAAGTAAACTTAACAAAAATGGTAAAACTTAAATGTTATTATAGTAAAAGTGTAGTAACCATGTTTTTTTTTTTTTTTTTGGTGTATTCATTACCATTTGCATGACCACACTTTTACTACAAGTACCATGCTTAAACTATGGTTAGTATAGCAAAACCATGGTTAATTTGTGGTTACCATGGTTTAACTACATTTCAGGCGTTTTTGATTTTAGTCTTAGTCTTAGACCTTGAGACGCAAATGCTAAATAGTCTTAGTCACATTTTAGTCATTTGAGTCTTTCATAGGTTTTGTCTAGTTTTTAGTCGACGAATAGTCATTGCATTTTAGTCAACTTTTAGTCACTACCTTTTAGTCAATAGCTTTAGCCAAACTGTAGTTACCAGAATTTATTTTGGTAGCGATTTTATATGTAGTTTTCAAATTAAAATAATAATTAATTCTTCTCTCTTTAGACCAAATCAATTAAGCTTATGAGAAATTTGAAATCAAGGACTGAATTTGGAAAAACTTGAATAAATTATGACAATTTTCATTTTTGGGTGAACTTTCTCTTTAAGTGAAAAAGGAGCAACTTATAAAAATTGTAATATATATATATATATATATATATATTATATATATATATATATATATATATATATATATATATATTTAAAGAAGCACAATAAGACAAATACAATAGAGATACAAATTAAACTCATTTTTTCAGAATACTGTAGGTTTTACTTAACATGTATACATTTATTTAACATCTTTTGTTGATTAACATTAAGGACAGATAGGTATTTATTTGGGAATGCTGTCCTTTTAAGACGGAAGGCATGCATGAAATACTGACACACGTTCAGTTTTCACCCACCTGTTCACGTTCACTTAATCCATAACCTACTGTATTTACGTGAGATACTCTACACGATAAACATTTGGACTGCTGTGAGTGCATTTGAGCGTTGAGAACTGATTGCGCGCTGTATCTAGAGTTGTGACGTTTCGCGAACGAACCGATTATTTTGAACGGCTCATAAAATGACGATGGGAGCCGAGTCGCGGCTGGAGGGGAGCCGTTCTTTCTGTCGTTCTTTTTTCCTATGCATGTTTTTCACACAGATGCACACAAATGAGCTCCTCCGCGAGACAGAACAGTTATAGGGGGAGGGGCGAACCCAGCGCAGGCCAACCCTTTTATAGCGTGATGATATTAGTATTAGTTGTGCACGCATCCTTCACGTGAGTATTCCAGTGGAAAAAAAATCCTGCGTGCCTCTGTCATTGGGTAGCCCCACTTTGTTATTGTTCATTGACTTGAAGGGGCTGATGTCCTATTTGCAAAGTTTACAGTAGTAATAGTTTGTACGTATGTAGACATTTCCATTTTATTTATTCTAAAAATCTACTTTAAATATTTTTTTTGTTTTCTATCAAAATGTTCTTGTGTGATAACAATGTTCTTGTGTGGAAGTGTTTGTAGTAAAAGCTGTTTTGCACAGAAATTTATTGCAGCCGGCTTTGTTTTTGATGTTTATTTGTGAGTAGGTATTGTATGAATAACATAAGTCAACGTAGCTTTACACACACACACACACACATCACACACACACACACACACACACACACACACACACACTTTGTACTAAAGGTAAATCCAAAATGTGATGTCCTGTCTAAGCAGAGGGATTTGTGCAACCCTATGAAATATAGTCCACACACGACAAATGAGGTAATAATCAATATTTCAGAATAATTCTAACTCAGATATTGGTGTGTGATATCTGATTTTTAATTATTTGACTACAAATCTCACCTCATCATTCTCCCAGTGATTATTTCCAGTGAGATGCCCCCAAGCTGGCTTTCTTAAAACTGACTAATATTTAAAAAATTCTTTTGAACGGCTCTTTGAAAGGAACGGATTGCGAAGATCCGGATCCCCTCAAAGAGCCATAAATCCCACCCCTAATGAGAACTGAGGAAGTGGAGCGTGCGCCGCGAGCGCGCGCGACCAGAGAGAACACTTCTATCAGCGTGATTTCGCCTATCCCGCCTTCACTAAAATTTAAGTTAATCGACAACGAATTGTGACTCCCGGAAAACGTACGGGACGTCTGGTTACCTTATCCATACCCCATTTGCTGAGGCCATTGTTTTCAGATCGCTAGTTCACGTTTTTTGTAGTCTAAGATCCATCCACTGCGGCTGCTATAGCTGACTAGATATTCAAACGCCCCTTATTGATCGGCAATCCAATGACAGGGACGCACATTTTGAAAGACAAAAGCCTATAGGATGCATTTTGAATGTCTGTCACAGACTCAAAAAAACATTATAGTCCAGTCTCGTCTAGTTAACGAAAACGCGGCATAAATTTCGTCATAATTTCGTCATCAGATATTTTTTTAGCTCGTCAACGTCTCGTCTTCGTCACAGAAAAAATTTTCGTTAATGTGTTGTAAAATGGATAATTTTCTTAAGGGATGTGGTATTGCTGTGGTTACCATGGTTTAACTACAGTGAGCATGGTTATTTGGTTTTATGTGTTGTAAAATGGATAATTTTCTTAAGGGATGTGGTATTGCTGGCTAAAAGTTTGCTAGCTAGCTAACACTATCTTATAAACAGTGATGTGACAATATAAAGGCCTATATTTTTATATATATAAATTTAATTTATTAAATCCAGTCATGAAACCAAGTTAAATCACTTTTACACTACTTAATTTGTTCACTTCAAAATAACTTCATTAAATGATAAAAGATAAAATCTTTTTTTATTTATTTATTTATTTTTTTAAATTGGTCCAAAGTATCATTTTTTTCCCCAGTGTACTTTTAGGGTAAATTACCTCTGTGTTCCTTTGAAGCTTGAAATGCTCTAGTTCCCAGTCTTTGTAACTGAATGAAAAAAGTGCTTTTTTTTTTCTTTCTTTTGTGTGTGTGTTACAAAAGAAAGTCATGCACAGAAACTACATTATCTTTGACTTCACTGTCAGAAGCACTTATATATTTTTATTAGGTTACATTATAGCCTACAATTTATTTACAGTTCCTAGCAGATGTGTGGTTCTGAATGTCTTGCTCAATCTGTATTTCATAAACATATAATTTAAGCCCTCTGTCTGCACTTGTGTACACTTCTGACCCATTTTTCTTAGCAGTTTGGCATCAGACAGCTGTCTGCAGTGGGAATCAGAGGTATTTGTGCATTTGAGGGAAAATCTTACATCTACATCATCACAGAGCAGCGAGCTGGATCCATACTGGAGCTTGCACTGATGAGCAGCGCTGTACAGGACGCCAGGGGGAGCAGAGTGCATCTCAAGATCGTTTCTGACAGGAGGGTCATCCAAACACCAGCCCCAGCCTCGACTGTGAGGAACATGACAAAAACACACCACATACAGAAAATACTCAGGCAATTCAATCTCAGATTAGTACTTTTATAGGTCACTTTTGCAGTCTCTAATTTGCCCTGTTTGGTAAATCTGGCCCAAAAACAGTAATCTGGATTTGTTGTCCCCTTGTAAAACAACTGCAAAACACCTGTTCTAGTATTCTAGTTAAAAACTAATGAAGTGCATATCTTTTTATTTTTCAAACAAAAATGTCAGAAGACATACCCATGTCCATATTCTAGGATGACTGGAATGATCCAAGATTCATCAGGCTTAAACTGTGAAACTGTTTTTGCCACCACAAAGTCCTGAACTTTACCCCATCAAAAGTCTTTGTGATGTGCTGGAGTCGATTTTACATTGCCTGTCCAAAAACAAGTCACAAACTCTGATACTTAGATGGACTGCTTTTAGCTTTGATAACATTATGCTTTCGTTGTGGCATTACAGCATTTATTTCCATCAAGATTTGCATTCATTTTTGGCAAAGATCTCATATTTACAATGGGAGCACTGAACCATTCTGTAAAGTCGAGTCCATCACATCCTAAAGACTTTCAATAGGTCAGGACTCTGTGGTGGCCAATTCATACATGAAAATGATTCCTCATGCTCACTGAACCACTATTTCACAAACTGAGCCTGGTGAATCTTTGCATTGTCATGCTGGAATACTGTGTGTACATGGGCACATCTTCTGACATGCTTAAGAAATAAAAAGTTCTGCACTGCATTAGTTAAAAGAATGGTTGCAAAACATAAAACATAGCAGAATTAATCACTGCAACAATGATCCAATCCTAGAATCTTCAGTATTTGATTTAAAAAAATCCAAATGAGTTTTTCTTTTTTTTGGCTAGGCAGGATACATAATATGTATGCTAAAGACAAATTTAGGCCACCTCAAAAACACATTATTCTTAGGACTTTCCCAATAATAAAAGAGCATACCCACAGGAATGTCCTGAAGAGCACTCAGCAAACAGTTTTCCTTTGATGACAAACTTTGTTGTTCTGATTTCATGGTGCCTTTGGTCCACACTTTTATAAAATAGTGCATAAATAAATAAAAGCAATTTTACAGTGTGGGTGGAAAGATGGAGTTTTTAACATTATTTGCAGTCCTAAGTTTTTTCAAATTAGTTTGGTAGACACGCAGCCAAAGTTTGTCCAATGATGTCACTTTCAGGTTTAAAGTCTAAACTTGATTATCTTCAGGTAGAATCACTGCTTGAACTAACTGAGCTGCTTGTTGAGTCTGATATTATGCATCACTGTTTCTGGGTCCAGGAGCTTTATCAGATCCCAAAAGCAGACTACAAAACATGCTCATCTACACTCACTGTGTGTTGTAATACTTTGAAAAGTCAAAAAAAAAAAAAAAAAAAAGTTCCATATCGAAATTTCAGTTGGCCAGAGAGTGATATTTTGATATTGCTTAATTTTATTACAGGCCTAATCAACAGCTGGCACTCCTGGAAAAGTAAAACAATTGTTATTGTTGTGACAATTGAGTGCCATTTGACCAAACAGAAAATATTACACAAGCCCTCAAAACCTGTAATGGAGATTGCTGAAAATGCTCACAAAAAAAGTTAGCGATACTAAATATGTTGTTAGGTTTATTTTCTTGCCAGGGACCATTCTATGAAGTACAATAAAAAACAACTCAATTATACAGGAACTGTTTCAGCCAAAATATATCCATGCAACTGCGGTGCAATATGGACTTAAATTCTAAGCAACAATCTTCCAAGTCAAAGCAGACAGCCATGTTATCCCTTTAATAATTCAGTTTTTGCAATGTAGCTCAAATAATCCAACTAGAAAACACTCAGCAGCTATAACTGACACTGAAGGAAATTGGATTCATGCATGCTGCAAATATCTCTTTAAAAGCCCACAGCTTGAGTAAGACTAATCTTTTCAGACAACAAGGAGAGGTCCTTTCTGGGACACAAGCCATCTGTCTTTTAAGCCTCCCAAACTGCATGGTCCTTCCCTCATATTCTCTGTAACACAGTCCATATTTAAAAAACAATCAGACTGAGTAGCAGTGTCTATTGTGCGTTTTAAAAGTCAATAACATTTACAGGCCCTTAGGATTTGAATTGGAATGACAAGGGTAATTCATTTAATTTATCAAAGGTAACGGCATTCTGGGAAACAAAGTGTTTATAAAATTCTGAATGTATAAGTTAATGCAAAGTGTATATATAAAATGTATAAAGCCTAAAAATTTTCTAAAAAAAAAAAAATTCTGCATGCATTTTTAAACAGAAGACCTAACATATATAAAACATCACCCAGAATGGATAAAAAAACGCTATTTTTAATATATTAACGATAAAGTGGTTATGAATTGGCTATTTGCAAGTGGATATATCTGGTATTCGGGCAAACTGTTCATTATTGGGAGAATCATTTGGTATAGATCCTTGTGAATCGCGTGTACGGCTATTTCTTCATCTGCTTATATATTGATAGCATCTGAAGGCGCGCCATAATGAACAGAAGTGAGGGGAGCAGAACCATCATATTAACAGGGAGAGTTTTAGATGTGTTTTGACGTTTATTTAATGTTTTGCACGCACGGATAAAACATGCTGAAAAGAAGGGACGTCTTAGCACTCTTTTTGATTTTGTTACCGTGGACTTTTCTTATCACATTTTGGCTACAGCGTGTTGGCTACCTGTTGATTCCAGTTCCGAAAGGTAAATACTAACATCATTCTTACCTTTTAAATGCTACAAGAGAATGTACACATTTAGTAATTTAGTAATATGGTGCAACGTCTGGCATGGCTTTCCTGGTTGAGCGCTCAGTCCCCTCAAAATTTGAAGTGATCGGCAACGCCGCTCGTCCAAAGTAAAAGGCTGTCCTCGAGCGCTCGGGTTTTTGCCTCGCCTCTACTCAGAGCACTGTGTAAATACTTTGAAAAGTAAAAAAAAAAATAAAATTAAAAAACACATTAATTAAAAATTTTTTCATATCGAAATTTCAGTTAGGCCAGAGAGTGATATTTTGATATTGCTTAATTTTATATTGCAGGCCTAATCACAGCTGGCACTCCTGGAAAAGTAAAAACAATTGTTATTGTTGTGACAATTGAGTGCCATTTGACCAAACAGAAAATATTACACAAGCCCTCAAAAACCTGTAATGCAGATTGCTGAAATGCTCACAAAAAAAGTTAGCGATACTAAAATATGTTTGTTAGGTTTTATTTTCTTGCCAGGGACCATTCTATATGATAAAGTACAATAAAAAACAACTCAATTATACAGGAACTGTTTCAGCCAAAATATATCCATGCAACTGCGGTGCAATATGGACTTAAAATTCTAAGCAACAATCTCCAAGTCAAAGCAGACAGCATGTTAGCCTTTAATTCAGTTTTTGCAATGTAGCTCAAATAATCCAACTAGAAAACACTCAGCAGCTATAACTGACACTGAAGGAAATTGGATTCATGCATGCTGCAAATATCTCTTTAAAAGCCCACAGCTTGAGTAAGACTAATCTTTTCAGACAACAAGGAGAGGTCCTTTCTGGACACAAGCCATCTGTCTTTAAGCCTCCCAAACTGCATGGTCCTTCCCTCATATTCTCTGTAACACAGTCCATATTTAAAAAACAATCAGACTGAGTAGCAGTGTCTATTGTGCGTTTTAAAAGTCAATAACATTTACAGGCCCTTAGGAAATGAAAATTCATTTACAGGGATAAATTATCAAATTAAAAAACATAACGGCAAACAAAGAAACAAAAAAATTATAAAATTCATAATTTAAAAAAAAATTAAAAATAAAATGAAAAAAAACTAAAAAAATCCTAAAAATTTTCTAAAAAAAAAAAAATTCTGCATGCATTTTTAAACAGAAGACCTAACATATAAACATCAATGCAGAACATCTGGATATTTTAATATATTAACGATAAAGTTGTTATGAATGGCTATTTGCAGTTGATAATACTGTATCTGCAAACTGTCTTATACAAATACAAATATCAATAAACATTCATAATTATATTGCAACATTCAAACCTCAAAAAACTTGCATACACAACAGCTAACAAAAAATCCATATAAAACACATTTCCACTAAACCAACTCAAAAAAATAGAGATCAAAAAAATATACAAAGTGATGGCGCTCATCTGCCCAAGAGTTTAAAACACAGATAGAATAATGGTTTAAGGGTAGGCCTAAACAATCGAAACCTCAAAGGGATTAAGATAAACTAATTACTCAGTTCCTGATGGATCTGCTTGGCCTAGATATCGTAACACAGCCCCATCCTGTGTTTGGGCACTGCCAGTTGTGTTAAACATTTCCCCCTATTTCAGGCCATGCTGCAGCAGGCAAGCCTTGTCTAATGTGCTCCATATGGCAGGCAGCAAAACTAGTGTAACTATGACAGAAGAATCAACATAGCTTTGTTCCTTCTTGGGAAATCTCAGCCATTCACATTGCTTTTGGCAACACACACATGCAAAGGTCAAGAAGGACAGAGCCAGCTTGTTGGGAGGGTAAAATACTGATAAAGCGCCCAGTGGCAGTTGCTGCCAAGAAGCTTTCCAATGAAAACATTACACCAATCTTAACCATAAAAAAAAAATAGCAAAAAGACCACACCAATCAAAAGTTATTCATTTCACAACTTAAAATAACCCAGTATGAAAATGGCTTTCATGATATACGAATATTATCACTGTAAAAAATAAGTGTCATTTTAACTGTACAATTTTGTAAAAAACGCTACAAAAAAAAAAAGTGTTAATAGGTAAACAGTAAGTTCCTGTACTATATACAGGGAAAAACTGTAAAAGATCTAACCAGACATTTCATGTAATTTTACAGTAAAATGCTGTTAATTTTTCCAGTTTTTAGAAATAAAAAAAGAACAAATCAATGTATAATTTACAGTCAAAAACTGTAAACTGATATTCCCAGAATTCCCTGTGTGACGCTCCACATTTGAAAGTATTTTTGTTTAAATAATCATGTTTTTTAATAGTTTTTTGTTATCAGTTGTACATTTGGGCTTTATGTTACATCTTCTGCTGTTTAAATGAAAGTTTATTGAATTGTTTAAGTATCGTGTGTCACCATGATGGTGTTTTGTGTTTGCATGAATGACTTTGTGCACCTTCTATATATTAATATAAACTTCTGCTTGTGGCGAAGCTACTTGTGATGAACTTCGATTCTTCATGTGGCTTTCTCTTTTACCACCTGCATTATTATGGTGGTTGTCAGTATGTTAAAGGTAAAAAACAGATTTTAATAGCAGTGTGCGTTGTTGAATTTACTGGTTTACATTAAAATTTTCTTGTTTGTAAATAACAGTTGTATACTGTAAAATTTTACAGTTTTTGGCCGTAATTGTGTTTACAGTTTTTTCTGTATTTTTTACACAAAAGTATTCTGGCAACCACAGCTGCCAAAATTATTTTGTAAAAACTACAGACTTTTTTTTTACAGTGTATTTTTTTACAAAAGTATTCTGGCAACCACAGCTGCCAAAATTATTTTGTAAAAAAATGATAGTTGTGTCCTATCATTAATAACCCAGTATGAAAATGGCTTTCATGATATACGAATATTATAAAAACAAAGCTGATAAATGATAGTTGTGTCCTAGCAGTTAGCTAGTTAGTGAGCCATGGTATTCATACAGTCAACTCAAGTTTGAATCTGACATTGGACAAATCTAATCGTCCTTGACCAATTATATAAGGATATATAATCGAGTGAAAATTACACAAACTTGGGGTACACATGTCCTAAAAGTTTGAAAACCCCTGGTTTAGCTGGTTGCAACTAAACTCTGCAGTATGTTGGCCCTCGAGGAGCAGGACTGGACACCGCAACTCTACACCATTTCCTGTTATCCTGTTAAAAAAGCATTGTTTTTTACTCACTCGAGGAAGCGGGTGATGTATTCACGGCTGCAGCGTGACCAGTTGGGTGGAGAGGTCCCATACAGGAGCTGCGGAGACATGATGAAAGGTCTTTTCCCAATAGGCTCACAGTCATTGCCGTTCCCATCATGCTGAATCCCAAAGCTGTGGCATAAAAGCAAATTTTACAGAGAGAGAGAGTGAGAAGGCACTGCTGGACTGGCATTCAGCCATATTTCACATTGGCTTAAAAGCTGGTAATTCAATCTATTAACATTTACAAAAAATAGGTGGCAAGACCATGGTAATTCACTATCCTTTCTACATAACTTGTCTGTGGAAAGTTGTATAAACTCTTTTAACTGTAAACCCTAGTTTTTGCACAAAATCCACAAGAATACATTGAAGGGGACATAATTACCCTTACAAAAATTAACCATGGTTTTGTTATAGTAAAAAATTTAGTCGCTAGTCAGTTTTTGCCATATGGATTACCATTTGTATAACCACAGTTTCACTACAAATACCATGATTAAAAATATGGTTAGTGCAGCAAAAACCTTGATTAATTTGTGGTTACCCATAGTTTCAATAAAACAAAACATTACTAAAGCTGGAGAGCGTGTGTCTCAAAATCATAACAGGAATGAAAAATTATTTACATTACACATAACTAAACAAAGACAAACTAACATAGCAATTTTACACTTTATTTTAAAGTGTCCTTTTCACAGTGTAATTACACAAATAAGCACTGAGCAATATTAATTAACAACATGTACTTACTATAGGATAAAAGGGGTAATATAATGCTTTTTTAAAGATCATTATTTTGGGTATTTGGTGTAACAGAATATGCTGACATGCTTTAATGATCAAAAAACACATTATTTTTCAATTACTGTACATTATTGTAGGTCCTCTATGCGCCGCCTCTCTCAAACGCCTCGTTTTCTACAAAGTCTCTCTTTCCGACAAGAGCAGCAGTCTGCTCTGATTGGCCAACTGCCCCAGTGCATTGTGATTGGCTGATCACCGCAAAAACACACGTCGCAAATGTAACGCCCCTTTCTGTAATTGTGAGCATCATCTTTCAAAATAAATGTAAAGACACCTAATAATGTCCTTAGTTTAACATCAGTTCAAGCCCAAAAGGGGGAACAGAGTCGCTTGACAGACACAGTGATGAAGCTCATATGTATTATGTATTTGCAGTACACAAGCCATGGATGGTTAAGACAGCTGACTCCCCTGTTCTGTGACCCTATCTCTCTCTCTCTCTCTCTCTCTCTCTCTCACACACACAGACACAGACACACAGACACACACACACAGATACTATTGGCAAAACTCCCGCATTTGAACATTCAATAGCATTCAGTACTTATTCTAATAACAAAAACATACTTACAGAAGCTAATTCAGACGTGCCAGATTGTTGTAGCAAAGTCAGAATTACTTCCTCTCCTAGGTTTACGAAACGGTCATCCATAAAATGCGTTGCTGTTCTGTTGTAAGTAATCTTAAACATTCCTAAATGCATCTACTTTCGGAAGGCCAAATAAAGTGCTTTTGCTTTCGCCTAGATACACACAGCATCTCCCTGACAAAGCTGCTTCAACACTAACTGCGGTTACTGAAATCACGCCTTCTTTCTTTGCGTGAACATTTGGGCGAAATTACGGAAATATTTCCACATAGTGACATAGATATGTGGGGGTTGATTGAATGAGCTGTTTTAGGGGGGTGTGGCAGAGTCTTAACTTTGATAAAGAATATCTCTTTGGATTTGAGACTTTATTCTTTGCTACTTTACAGATCTTCTTCATGCACCAAGAGCTTGTAACACTCCAAAGAGAAAGGAAAAATTGAAATCACATCATATGACCCCTTTAAGGTTTGGTTTATAGGTAGTTGTTGCTCCATAATTAGGCTTGATTGTTATTAGTTATTGCTACATATATATTATATATAAAGTCTAGCAAGGACGTGCACTGTAAAATAAAGTTTTAGGGCAAATTTTACTAAATATGGCAAATTAGCAAAGTGCAATTCCAAAACAGCGCCGATGGGTGTGGAAATTTCTGCAGGTGATTTATCTACATATCGACCAATGCAACATACCAAGCTCAGATCGTGATTAAACAATAAATAAAATAAATAAATAAGCCACACTATGCTGAAAAGAACCAAAAGGCCAAAAAATTAAGGTTTGCTAGAAGTTTTTGCACAGCTGGTATTGTGTGTGACTCCTAGTTGAGGGTTCCGAATCGTCTTCTATTCCCTGAAGCAAATTAAAAATAACATTGGCAAACGATACGTTCGGATAATGTGTTCTTTCCAAATAAATTAATACGTGTGGAAAAATCCTCTCCCTTCTAAAACATGCTTTATTTGGGCATTAAATAATGGCACAAATACCAGTAATTATAAGAGCACAAACGTTAGTAAATCTTGTTGCGTGATTCATTTTGAATACTCTCCTCCATAAATTTTTGCCTCTAAAAGGGAATCTCCTAGAAATACATATTCAATAAGGTCAGATGCAAAAAAATAACTGTCCACGCATTTTCAGCTCTAATATGTCACTGCGCGCGTCTTTAGTAAATCCTGACAGTAATATTTCAACGTCAAAAGACGGTTTGCGCTGGCGCAAACTGTTAGTAATACTGGCCCTTACTGTTAACTTTTCATTGTGTAAATTCCACACACACAGAAAAACAGTGGTAATACAGTTTATTCTTACAGAAATGTACTGAACTGAATTTTGAACAAAAATATGAACTTCACATTTCTGGTTTAAACCACAGCTTGCTCCATAGACATGCATTATAAACATTACTTTCCACATATTTTTTTTACAAATTGTGGGGCTGGGCAAGTCAAACTAATTTCTGTTTAACAGATGTTGTCGATAGAGCTTGAATATTTCTTAAATGGGGTCATATGATGCAATTTCAAATTTTCCTCTCTCTTTGGAGTGTTACAAGCTGTTTGTGCATAGATAAGATCCCTAAAGTTGCAAAGACTAAAGTGAAAAAAGTGGACTCGTCCACGCACTCATATGAAACTACTTTGTTTGGCCTTCCAAAAGGGGACGATATCCACTTCGTCATGCCTAGAGCTGATCTGTACTGGGCGCTGAGGAAATACATCAACTTCGCACTGTGGAACACCGGATCGGCTTTCACCATGGACGAAGCGTGGACGAAGTCCAGCCCTGGGTCATCACATGTGGTTGCCCGCAAGCCCGCCGGCTGCTCCTTCGTCAAATCCGCCAGCCGCACCGCTCTCAAGCCCGCCGGCCGCCGCCGCTCACTCAATCCCGCCGTGTGTGAAGCTGTGTGTTTTCGTTGTGAACGCGAAACTACTTTGTTTGGCCTTCCAAAAGAGGACACAACTAGAAATCAGTGGTTAAGATGTAATTACAATACTGTTCCAGAAACAGTTCAACCCAAATATTCAGATGCGTGCAGCGCATTTTATGGAGGACTGTTTTCCTGAACCTGCAGAGTAGCCTACAATGCGTCTGTGGCACAAAGGCTGTTTCTATAAAGTGGGGCAGTTCCAAACTTTGCAAGGACAGTCTGTCACTTCTGACTCACAGCCTGTAAGTATGTTTTTTTATATTTAAAGAATTTGCCACTGATGATTCAAAAGCGAGTTTTGAGCAGTGTAGAGTAGTGCTTGTTGTTTGTCGTTTCTCTGATCACTAAATGCAGATATAGTTTTATGTTTAAGCAGCGTGATACGCAACACATAAAAGGACAGTATAAGTCATTATAAACGGTAATTATGTCCCCACTGGATGCAACAAACACTTCATTTGTAATGGGTTTTGTTGGGTTTGTCTCATTGCGCCTGGAGACAGCATCACAGTATGGTAAGGGGTGTAACATTTCTGTCACACGCTTGAGGTATTCATCCAATCAGCATACACCTCACTTTTCAGAACGATGAGCTATGTAAATCAACATGTAGAGAAGCAACAATAATGTACATTATGTGGAAAATAGTGTATTTTTTTAACCTTAAACCACATAAACTCATTGCATTACACCAAATACACAACATAATGTTCTTTTTAGCAACATCAATTTGACCCCTTTAAAATGTACATTGGGGAAATTCAGATTTTTCTAATATACTACAAAGACTACTGTCTCAGCTATAGCAGTCTAGAAACAAGGCTCACTGGAGACCCTTACTGAGCTGTCAAGCTGCCTTTTCTGAGTCCAGCTGTGCTTGACTGTTTATCATGATATCTGTGGCGTGACCACAAACATTTACAAAAGGCATGTGCAGCAGACCAAATGGCACAAGATCAAACAAACTCTAAGTCTAAGTAAGACTCTAATATTGCTTCTAACAAACAGACTGTCATTTAAGAGTACATTCCTGTGAAAAAAAAATCCCCATTTCTGCACCACTAGGCATCACAAGTCACATTCAGAACACCTTCATTTACATAATGGTCTGGAAACAAACACTGACTTCTTAAAAACTATTTCATATTATCTTAAAGGGAAATGTACACAATGAATCACACAGATCAGAATGAAATATAGCTGGAGAGGTGCTGGCAAAAAACTTTATAGTCATAATTGGTACCAGAAAGATTCCCCTACTCCACAACTCTCATGCCAAAAAAAGCAGTTGGTTCAGCTTTATACTGAAGAATAACGAGAGAGAATATTCAGTGTGTGATGGCCTTATACTGCCTCCAATAAAGAGTGTGTTACTGGACTCTTAACTCCACAGAGCTAATGCATGTTTCATCAAAGACACCTTGGCTTTGAGAGCAACACAAAATGAGCAATTTGCATGTGCAACACTGTTTTTAGTTTTAGCCGAGGAAGAAATCTGTATTTCTTTCCAAATTTGATCAAGGAAAAACACAGAGGTGTCAATTTTGTTGTGTATTATTTCTAAACCAGTGATTAATACACACACAATGATTTTTTTAAGCATTACATTATTAACATGCAAAATGATTTTTTTTTTTAAGAAATTAATATCTTTATTCAGAAAGATGAATTCAATTGTTCAAACGTGACAGGAAAGACTTTGACATTGTTACAAAAAATGTTCAATTTCAAATAAATGCTTTTATTTATTTATTTATTTATACTCTTAAAAAAATGCAGCAAAAAAATGTTCCAAGGTGTAGCAGAACACTGCATATCAGGTGTGACACTGAGGACTGGAGTAATGACTGTTGAAAATTCAGCTTTGCCCTCACAGGAATAAATTACATTTTAAGATAATATATTAATTGAGGCCATTTTTGCTTCAAGTGGTCTTAAAAACCTTTTGATCTAAAGTTGTTTAAATGTATATATCATGTACACATGGAAATTCCATCAATAATCTTTCAAAAGTATACCTAACTTGTAAATATAATTGTATACAGTATATGTAATCTGTGTTATAGGGCTTACTTGTGGCCAAGCTCATGTGCGATTGTAAATGCCAGGGTCAGGCCTGTGTCTTCATTGATGCTGCAGCTGCGGAGAGGTTGGCACATTCCAGCCACATGAGACAATCCCAATGTCTCACAAGGCTTATTGATGGCGGCACAAATGTCTTTTTCTGTGTCATAGAAAATGGTTAACACGTATTATAAATATGCAAAGCAATGCAATTTTAGTTACAATTAGGCCATATGTACCCTAGTAATAAGGCCAGCCACATCATGATGGACTGGATGATCATCATCCTTCATATTGATGCCTTTCTGCCACTTACAGAAGCTGTTCAGGCTGTTGTCTGCATGATGTGTAATTTTCAAATCCTCCTGATAAAATATTTAAATACATAAAATGGGAAAATTGTATGCAAAGTTTGTATGTATGAAGTATGACATAATTATTGAGTTAACTACTTTATAATTAATTTGAAATATAAAAATAAAATAAAAATGGATTTATTGGAGCTTTTATTGAAGGTATTGAGGAATGAGAATTTATGAAAGTAATGATTCAACTCTAAAATACATTAACTTTTAAATGGTGGCAAACACTATGCATATAAATACAGTGCGGTGGTTCCCTTTCAGTTGGTCACTCGCGACATCACGCTGATTAACCGACGAACTGGGATCTCGCTTAGAGAGACCAATCCACTTCTTGTGTAAATTCAACAAGCCAATGCACATTGGCATGCGATTATTGCATCCAGCGGCCGCTGATCACAGCATATGTAGGCAGCAGGTGCAGCGCTTATTCATCTTTTTCGCTTCAGAGCCGAGCGATCACATCATTTTGCTCCTGACTACTCTACTGAGAGAAGAAGACTGAAAGAGTTAAGTGCACTCTTTGAAAGCTCTTCCTGTTGCCGGTACAGCACCTCAGCGGAGGTGGTTTCCCGTGAAAAGTGGGTTGCACACATCAGGCTGCACTACCTCTTGTTGTGTTGCAGGCAGCCATGAATCATGTTCTCATTGCGGGAAGATGATCATCTCGGCATTGCGGGCCAAGCTCCATTACCTCAAAGAAGCGGAACGCCATTGCCTCTGCCTCGATCTAGTTTCATTATGGCGGCAGTCAGGCGGGGGCTACTTCCAGGCAGTAGCATGGGCGGTCTGAGGGAAACATTGATGGCAAACCTCCCAGGAATCAACCCTCGGGGGGACCATCACTCCTCTTGCACTCCGGAAACCAGTTGAGCTGCCAATGGAACTGTACCAGCAGTATCTTTTGGTGCTCCTCTCGATGACCGGATTGTTGATTGCTACATCGGAGGGTGAGCTGGAGCTTTCTGGAGAGGAAGATTCAGCTGCACTGCTGCCTCCGGGACTTTAGCAATCGGTTCCAGAAATAACAGCTATGCTTTCCCGGGCCACCGTGAGGGTAGGGCTTGAGTGGAGACCTCCACGTGTCCCAAGCCCTCAAGAGTAGACGATTGGTTCTTTGGGTTGGTCCCCACCCCAGTGCCATTCTTCCCAGAGGTGCATGAGGGGCTTACCAGGTTGTGTATGGCACCTTTTTCTGCCAGAAGCCGACCTGCTAACTCCTCCTCCCTCACCACTCTCAGTGGTGGTGCAGCTAGGGGATATACGGGGGTCCCCCCCGGTGGAGTTGTTGGTTGTGTCCTAATACCACCACCACCTGGCAAGATATACCGTGCCTCCCCTCCCGGGTCTGTTGGTACTCGCCCGGTCTATCTGACAATGCTTATACGGCCTGTGGAGAAGCTGCCTCTGCTTTATGGTGCATTCACACCAGACGCAAATGAAGCATTAAGCATGAGTGATTTACATGTTAAGTCAATGCAGAGACGAGATAGACATCCTGCGACACGATCCGCGCGAATGACGCATCACGGATTGAGCATTTTGGGCATTTGACGCACGTAACGTGTGATTTGCTCAAATCGGGAGTAGAAAAAATGTGAACTTTGGCGAAAATTTGCAAACGCGTTAACCAATCAGGAGAGTGCTCTAGTAGTGACGTGATTACGACGTAGCGAGCTGAGGCAGAAATCTGAAACAACAATGGAGGACAAAATCATCACCGCTGTATGTGGATACCTGGAACTATATGATATAAAGATAATTTCTGCAGGGAATGAACCAGACTCACCTCAGCCGGTTGGGTCTTTGGGGTCAACTGGGAAAAGAGCAAACTCTCCTTGGCACAGAGGATCTCTTTTCTCCATATGGAGTTGGATTCGGTCGAGCGCGCCTCATGCAAGGATGTGCTCAGTCGGTGTTGAACTGGCTGAATATGTTCAAGTGCAGAACGGCGTTCCCACTGAAACAGTTTCAGAGGCTCCTGGGGCATATGGCAGCTGTAGCGGCAGTCACGCCGCAGGGGCTGTTTCATATGAGACCGCTTCAACACTGGCTCCATGGCTGAGTCCTGACGTGGGGGTGGCGACGCGACACTCACCGGGTTCAAGTCACACTGGCCTGCTGCCAAACCTTCACCGCACAGACAACACTGCGACTGTTGTATACATCAACCGACAAGGTGGTCTACGATCCCCGTCACATGTCACAACTCTCCCGCCCACCTCCTCCTCTGGAGTCAGAAGAATCTGAGGTCTGTACAACCGGGCAGCCTACGAGCTGTCACGAGCTGTGCTCCCGGGAGAATGAAGACTACATCCCCAGATGGTCCAGCTGATTTGGAGTTGTTTAGGAGTCACTCAGGTAGACCTGTTTGCCTCTCCAGAAACCTCTCACTGACAGTTGTTCTACTCCCTGGCCGAGGGAACACAAGGCATGGACACACTGGCACACAGCTGGCCGTGGGGCCTTCGCAAGTATGTGTTTCCCCCAGTAAGCCTTCTTGCACAAACACTGTTCAAGATCAGGGTGGATGAGGAGCAGGTCCTGCTTGTGGCACCTTACTGGCCCACTCAGACTTGGTTCCCAGAACTTATGCTCCTTGTGACAGCCCCTCCTTGGCAGATTCCTCTGAGGAAGGATCTACTGACTCAGAGACGGGGCACCCTGTGGCACCCGCATCCAGACCTCTGGAAACTTCATGTATGGTCCCTGGAGGGGACACGGAGGTTCTAGGGTGACTTACCCCCCAAGAGGTAGTTGACACCATCACTTCGGCGAGAGCACCGTCTATAAGACACGCTTATGCCTTGAAGTGGTACCTGTTCATCAAATGGTGCTCTTCTCACCGAAAAAAACCCGCGGAAATGTCCGATCAGAGTCGTGCTGTCCTTTCTCCCTCAACCCTTAAAGTCTATGTGGCTGTGATTGCTACCAAACACGACCCCATGGAAGGCAAGTCGGTGGGGAAGCATGACCTGATCATCAGGTTCCTTAGGGGAGCAAGAAGGCTAAATCCTACACCCCCCCACCCCCCACCAGACCTTCTTGGGACCTGTCTCTAGTGCTCAGAGCACTACAGCAAGGCCCATTTGAGCCTTTGCAGACAGTCGAGTTGAAGTTTCTATCAATGAAAACTCTGCTCCTGCTTGCATTGGTCTCCATCAAGAGAGTAGGGGACCTGCACACATTTTCTGCCAAAAATTTGTGCCTAGAGTTTGGGCTGGCTGACTCCTAGGTAATCCTGAGGCACCGGCCTGGCTATGTGCCCAAGGTTCCCACTTCTACCTTCAAGGATCAGCTGGTGAGCCTGCAAGAGCTGCCCCCGGAAGAGGCAGACCCAGCCCTAGCTTTGCTTTGTCCTGTCTGTGCATTGAGATGTTACATAGACTGGACACCAAGCTTCAGGACCTCAGACCAGCTCTTTGTCTCTCCCCTCCAGAAGGGGAATGCCATCTCTAAGCAGAGGATGGCCCACTGGATAGTGGGTGCCATCACCCTGGCTTATGAGGCACAGGGTGTGTCCTGCCCATTCAGCTCACTCTACTTAGAAGTGTTACATCCTCCTGGGCGCTGGCTTGTGTGGTGCCTCGCTGGCAGATATTTGTAGAGCTGTGGGCTGGGTGACCCCCAACACGTTCGCTAGATTCTATAACCTTCGTGTTGAAGTCGGTATCCTCCTGTATTCTTACCTCAAACGGGTAGAAGCACTGAGAGGCCCCGGCTTTGGGTCGGCTTGCTAAAACCGCTCCAGAGAGTCCATACTGAAGACCCTGTCAAGCTTGATGAATCCGTGAGAACCAGTAGAGGGCTGGGTTCCATATGTAGAGACCAAAGTGGATCCCATATGTGTAAGTCCACAGTATAGCCACAGAGCCCATTTTTCCTTGGCAGATTTCCTGCTATTTTCCAAGAGGGTTACAATCACCTCTAATCTTCTATATGCTCCTAGACGATTGTTCATATGTGTAAGTGCTTCTGAAACCTCCTTCAGTAAGGATGGGCCTTCTGTAACCTTCCGGTTCCAAGTGGAACGGGTACGTATCCCAGTGTTATCCAGTCTTACAGAGTGGGTAGTGCCATAGTAGCAGTAACTGGTCTTCTTGTGGTAGGCCTCAGCCTATGCCAAAAAGAAGGGGAGCAGGAGGCTTCCACAGGACACTGGAAGGAGCAGTATCAATGGCACTTTGGTAGGGATCCCAATTAGTCGGTCATCCGACGTGACGTTGAGAGTGACCCACTGACATGGAACGTCTCAGTTACATATGTAACCCTTGTAACATGAAGGAGAGAACAAAGACGTCACCTCCCGTCACCACGGCTGCTGTACCACTGCTGGGCAGCTGGGTCACCAGCTCGGCTCCTCAGCGAAAACCTGAATATGCGCTGCACCTGCTGCCTACTTATACTCACGCTGTGATCAGCAGTAGTTGGATGCAATAATCACATACTATTGTGCATTAGCTTGATCAGTTTACACTCAAAGTGGATTGGGCTCTCTAAGCGAGATCCCAATTCATTGGTCATCCGACATAATGTCTCTGTTCAGGGAATGAGGGTAACATACGTAACCGATAACACACACACCACACTGTAAACCACAATGCCAAAATAAATGTAAAAAAAAAGAGCTTTCCATATGTGACCTTGGACCACAAAACAAGTCATAGGGGTCCATTTTTAGAAATTGTGATTTATACATCATCTGAAAGCTGATCTCCATATGTATGATAAACACATTCACATATAAATATTGATCAACACACATACATACAGCACATCAAACAGGGTAACCAGAAGCTCAACTGTGCTAAATTAAATCTTATTGGTTCTCGCACATTAAGCAAACACAGCTGAACTTTTGTTTACCCTATTCGATGTGTTCTGTGCATAATCAGTGTTGATATGGAAATAAAAGCCAAATCTTATGGGTTTATAACTACATGAGCATAAGTAATCGTAATTGATGTCATTGATGACAGATGACATTGGGGTGAAACTAATCTTCAGGGGTTCCCAACTCTGGCCCTAAAGGTCCACTTTCCAGTGGAGTTTAGCTGAACAAGCTAATCTAGGTATTCAGGATTACTAGAAAGCTTGAGGGCCCAGAGGAGAGAAGTCCTGCTTTAATGCATAAATCACTAGGAGAAAGCATCTCAAAAATGACCCCTGTACCCAAAATTTCAAATTTAAACAAATACCCATGTTAATTAGCAAGTTTGTTATTAATTCATGGCAAAATTAGTGAATATACAGAGTAAATTCAATCTCAGTACTTGAAAGGGTTAAGGGGGTTTAAGCTAATAACCCAAACTACAGCCTTTGATGTCTTGACAACCTTTGATGTCATACAACAATGATGTCTTGACAGTTTTTCCATGTCTGTATTTTTTCACTGAGTTGCTCTCTGTGTTATTCAAACCATTGGTTCAGTGGTTCAGTGTTCTCACCTGTGTTGTCCAGTGGTTAATATTAAAATTACTTTGCGAATACGAAACTAACACCTAATGACATAAACTGTTCTTACTCATGTTACTTGTTTGCAGCTATGAATCCAAACAATTGCTATGGTTATCACTATGCCAATAAACAAATTTCAGGAGCATTTCTGCAACTTAAGGCATGTATGTAAAAGATACTGGTATGAAAGAGTGAGAAATATTATTTAACTGCAAAGTATTGCTGAATAATATTATAATAATAATTAAATAATATTATTAGAATTTTATTTATTGTTTATCACCAAACCCTAACTAACCAAGCATCAAATGCAAGTCAAAATTGTCAGTAAACAAATCATTACATTTCAGTTGAATTTTAAGACACAATGTAAGAATGATAATGTGATGTGTGTGATTCATATCAAATTTCACTTTATAAAGACTACTGTACATATCATGTGATATTTTTCTAACGCCTGCAATTTACCACCAATATACCAAGTTTGAAATATGCTTTTTTGACATTATTTCTTTTTTTTTCTTTTTTTTTTTTTCAGAAACCCATGTGGTGACACATATGGGGAATATTCCTCAGATTAAGCCATGAAAGCAAAAAGTGATGAACAGTGATTACCAACATAAATCAAAAACAGCTGTAGACCCCTGAATTAGGTGATTCATTCCCACATTTAAATGCAGTCATTACCACCGAAACCTTGCAGTGTGTACGTGGTCATAGTGTACCTAGTCTGTTTTGTGGCAATGATACTGACTCAGACTGTCTGCCATATATTTTTAGAGCTAGAGTTTGCATCACTGCTTTGTCATTTCACATACCTCATCCTTTTCCAGCAGAATGAGACGCACGACAGCAATGTTGATTGCATTTCCAATGCTGGCATCCCGAAATAACCCTGCCACCTACAAAACACAACATTCTCACATATGAAATTGTAAATAATTGAATGTCATATCGATTTGAAGCTAATCTAACATCACAACCCTTCTACTGCAGTGGTTTATAAATTTTGGGTCAAAATCTACGGGCAGTAATGGCAGTTTGTTTTGATTCCTCTGGAATGGAGAGCATTTGGATGAAAGTTAGAGAAATGGATAGAGTATCTGTCAGCTGTGTGTGGAGCCTTATGTTGCCTATGATCTGGACACTGACTAGAGGGAATGATGATACTTAATGTTGCAACATTTTTAATGATTGGTACGGAAAGGATTTAGAGTGAAGTAACCTCAGATAGTTTACTGCAGCCACGGTTTTCAGCAAACCGGAGGAGAGATCACATAATGACAGATTTTTAGGAGCGATGACAGATCTTAGATGAAAGGGGGCTACAGGGGCTTAGATGAAAGACAGTGATGCTGAAGCTCCCTCCTAAATAGGGTCTATGAATTCCTATGCAGAGAAGTAACCAAAATAAGTCATAGATAGAACTCAAGAACACTTGATATGACTGGCATACTGATATTGAACTAAGGAGTTAAACACAAACAGATTTTCTGTTGGCGAGATGCTTAGAAGTTCTGCTCTCATATCAAAGCTCTCCTTGAGGTAAATGTGGTCTGAAATGTGATGAGGCATTTTCTATGCTTCTGTGGTGCTCATTACAAAATGTTCCAGTGAATTAATGAGGCACCTTTGAAGTGGTTCTGTCTTTTTGAGGTGAAGCAACTTCTGCTGACATTAATCTGATCTTTGATGAGTCTATGGCACACTCAAAGTCTGGTTAACTTTATTATAATACCTTGATTTTTCAGGTTGCAGGTACTAATGTTCCAGTTCTCTGCAGTGATCAAGCTTACATGGAATATGTTGGCAAATATATTTAGCAAGGTGAGAGATGTAAAGCAAATGAATGAAAAACAAAAAACAAAACTTGTGATCATTAGTCAATGGAATTAATTAGTGAATTTCTGGGCATAACTCATCCTTGCTTAAGCTACAGACATTAATGTAATCTAATATCATGTTGCTTTTCAAGCAGAGGTGTGCTTTTACTTTTTAAGCAATCTGGCTAAAAAATTTTGCCTGACAGATAATACTCATGAAGGTCTTTGAAATTTACATGTATTAAGAGACACAAGCCATATCTAGAGACCAAAATATCATAGAGTCTTGGGGTTAGACCATTTTGACTTGGACCAGTAAGTAACCATCTAGTAACCACCCAGAACACCCTAGCACCTAATTATGAATTGCTTGCCAACCATCAGAAGACGCAACAATTGCATAGCAATGAAATATCAACCACTCAGAACATCTTAAGAATTGCATAACAAATCCTATTATGTTCAGAAAATGTAAACCACTACTTGTAATTCTGTAATAGTCATATTTGTAATGACATATTTAGTAAAAAGGCACTGTGAATACATATCAGCAGTGGTGCAGTATGTTTGCTGGAGAGAGAATTTCAGGAGCTCAATGGTGCCTGAAGCCCAAATAATATTTGTCCTCTCTACTGATTCTTTAAACTGCAAACAAGAGGCTATAGTAGATAAAGTAAGTTAATGGAGTACACTGTGTTTGCCTTTTTTTTTTTTCAGTTTTTCTTTTTGAAAAATCACTTCAGATTAACATGTTGGACCACTTTCTACCAATTTTCCAAAGAAAATACCAAATATATATATATATATATATATATATATATATATATATATATATATATATATATATATATATATATATATATATTATATAATAATTTAAAAGATTCAAAGATTCAAATCCATGTGATCAACTTGAATCTTCAAACGGAAATCTTTCACCCTCACATGAAATATCCATTCACATCGATTGAAATGACTATAGTTCACCCAAGAAGATTTGCAGAGCAATGGTAAATGTGACTGCACTTTTAGAAAATTCCTTCCTATGTCATCAGTAGACAGCAAGGTAGCTTACTAAAGTGTGGAATATTTGTGTCTAAACCATTTGTCCAACAGCCTCTTTTATTTACTGTAGCTCTGTATTCCTCACTTTGATTCTGAATTGGTTTATTACCCTCTTTAGTCTGCTCAACAATACACAAAAACAAGTAAAATACTGCAGAAATGGGTCTATATTGCCAGACCTAAACTCCTGCCAACTCTTGTTGTACATAAGTAGCAGGATAGACCTACAAAGAAGAAGAAGCAGCCTGGCAGGAAACTGAGGATAATGGAATGTTTCCCCTTTATAGAATGTTCTTCAATACCAACCAGGTGTCTGGAATGGAAAACTTTTTTTCCCTGAAGGTTTTTCCCTCCACAAAAACAGAAGTCAGACAAAGCATACAGAGCATATTTTGGAAAATATTTTGTACCTAACAGACTGGATCAGTAACACGGTCAGCTGACTTGGATCCAGCTCAGGAGCAACTAGCAGAATGAGTGCTGCCTAAAGGCAGATTGTAGCTATTTGAGGAGAAGAGAGTCAGCGAGGTGAAAGCTGAAGGGATGAAATGAGGATAGTTTGAAACAACACATCAGAGTTGAGAATGAAAAAAATAAAAATGCAGATTTGAAAACTTTTTGATCTCTTTCCATGGGTGTTCCTGACAATGTGTAGACGATCGACAAGTTGTTCACCTTAGAAACAAGTCTAATCATACATAGGATCCTCTAATTAGAAGCCGATCACAGTCTACTACAATTATCAGCAATAATATGAATAAGCTGGATGAAGATGGTGAACAACTATATTTGTAAAACAGTATACAGTATATAAGAAAATGTGAGTAGTGGATGCTGCCACCACAATGCCAGGTGGTTGCTAGGATGTTTAAAGTTGTTGCTTAAAATGTGAAAGCTAGTGAATGCTTTGATCATGGGATTATTTTCAACTACCTAACCATTCCTCAGATGAAATTCATAAATCTGATCACTTTGAAAAGTAATAGAACACCGTGGCAGAAAGTGTCACAGGATGAGATATACGCAGAAGTTTAATACTTAAAGTTGCTGTATAGAAGATTATACTGAAAAAAAAAACTTTAATTGACAAGCACATTAAAAAATCAGTGCAAACCATCATTTTCATCTGTGCTAAAGAACTTGTTTAATTACCAAAAAAAAAAATAATAATACTAATAATTCTCCATGAGCAACTTGTGGTTTTCTATGGAAAACCAGCTTTTGCCTCAGAATAAAAAAAAAAAAAAAAGGTAATTGTGACTTTTTTGTTGTTGTTGTTTAAATCTCACAATTCAGACTTACAAACTCAGAATAATGTTTTTTTTTTTTTAAAAAAAACAGATTTGCGAGATGTAAACCAGAATTCTAACTTTTTTCTTGCAACTCTGAAGTTGTAATTTTTTTCTCAGAATTACAAGAAACAAAGTCCAAATTGTGAGATAAAAAGTTGCAATTACCTTTTTTATTCTGTGGTGAATACGTTTTCTACATTTATTTACGCTTTTATTTGACCGAAAACAATGTATCCGTGTGTACACTGTGGATACTCTCCAAAATGGCGCTAGGGTGATGCAGAGGAGAAGAATTGTTGAATAAAATCATTATTATTATTTTTTTTTTTGGCATACAAAAAGTATTCTCGTTGCTTTGTACACTTACGGTTGAACCCCTGATGTCACATGGATTATTTTGTTTACCGATCTCCCTGCTATGTTTCTGGAAGTTGATCGTGTTAATTACATTACTGTCTACAGCTCTGAGAATGCATCAAAAATATCTTAAATTGTGTTTCAAGATGAAACATCGTACAGGTTTGGAACAACATGAGGGTGAGTAATTAATGACAGATTTTTCATTTTGGGGGTGAACTATCCCTTGGGGGATAGCTTAGGGGACAGTTCTCCCAAAAATTGTAATTAAAACTGAATCACCCTAATGGCCATTCAAAACCTGAATGACTTCTGTGGAAGATAAAAAAAATTTGCTTTTTGTTTTTACTGTTTTCTTTGTTTATGAACTGAAAGTCAGTGAAGTTCAAAACAGCACTGAACCCCACTGACTTTCAGTGAATAAAAAAAAAAAATACACAGACATTAATACACATACTGTACAGGTTTGGAAATGACATGAGGGTTAGTAAATGATGACAGGACAGTGATCTCTTTTAAGGGTTTAGAATAAGTATGAGCAACAGTAATAGTGGTGCTTGCCTTGGAAAACACCATGCATGAATTATTTATAGATAGGACTGTTTACTCACAATATTCATGACAGAGAGCACATAGCTCACAACTCCTTTGCTCCCATGGTATTCCACCATTTTAGGGTCAGCCACTACCAGAGTCTCTACCCACTTCTCAGTGCTTATGGAGCGCTGTCTAATCCGTCTGCGATGTTGCCGTCTCTCCCAGCGCTCTCTTTGCCTTTCCACCTGCTTTGCCCCTCCTAAAAGATCTAAGGATGATTAAAAATGATCTTGGATCATTAATGCATGATGTGCTTTAATCATGAAAGACATCTGTTTCATAAATTATTTAGCCCATTTGAATCCTACATCCCAAAATCGTTACCTCTGACTCCACAAGTCGTGTTAGCTGTGTGCTCCCCACGTGGCTGCAGCAGCTGGTGTTCTGATTGGACAGCATGTCGCTTATAGACTGCATGAGCCTGTGGGGCTGACTTTTCTTGTGCTGACTCCAGTGGACTAATGAAGAATTCCTCTTCTGAGAGCTTGAACAGCCCTGTCTAGAGAGAACACAAGGTCAAAGTAACGTGACAAAAAAAAATTAAACAGCGTATACCCATGCAATCCACATTCACTGTCTCATTTCACCGCGGCCGTATTTTTTGCCACAGGGCAACTACTACTTATTATTCCTAAGTATTAAACAGAGTTTTTTCAGAATGGTAACAACTTTAGCTTTTGCCATCAGTCAAAATCAGTAACAAACCACACAAAAAAAAAAATCTTTAAAAATTCTTTTTAATAAGGTTTGTAAATACATTTTTCATTGTATTTACATTTTTCATTCAAAAACAAATTAATTATTAAAAACTATTAATGGGAGCCACACAACATAACATTTTATAACATAAAAAAAACTTACCTTTGTTAAAAAAAAAATTCTGATGTTTTAAGAACATTAACCGACCTTGTGAAAATTGTTTTTTTCCCTGCATGTTTTTGCATGCTCGGTGAACCCATGTGACTTTTTATATTAATAAGCAGAGAAACATTATGTCACACTGCTAATAGTTTTCTTTTCCAAAAAAATTTCATTCTTTTAAAAAAGGCTGTTTTTCATCATCATCATCAGAGAAAGTTGCATCACCTTGACATTTTTTTTACTTTATGCAACAGTAACCTTCCCACCCCTCAAGGCCATTTAATTTAGTAGGGATGCTAGGAGCGTGTCCCATCAATATCCAGTGACTACTGATTGTCTCTTGTAATAATTTTTAATAAAACAATTAAATATATTAATATATAGAGACTGCTGTCTGTCAGTGTCTTTTGGGGTTTATTTAAATTTTTTATTTAACCAGGATTGTCTCACTGAGTTTAAGAATCTGCGGGCTCTGTTAGCCCTGGCCCAGATTCTCTACTCTCGACCCCCCTAAATAAAGTTGGATATGAGGCTGATAGACTTGGCAGCACCTGAGAAGGTAAAGAAAACATGCTAGAAATCCCTGCTTACTACAGGACACAAATTTATTGCATGAACAGAACAAGAACATAAGTGTTTAAACTGCATGTGCACAGTACAGCTACATGATAAAGTTTACAATTTTTAACATAATGCTGTTAAACTAAATGTATAAAACAAACTGTCTGCTGAAAAATCCACACAATGAACAACAGCAAAATAGCATGTGGTTATTAATCAATTTTGTTAACTCAGATGCATGTGAAAGTTGTGTTTTGTCACTGAACCAACTCATTTTTAAAATTAAATGATGTATGCATCTTTACAAGCATATACTGTATCATGAAATACAGAACTGCAATACTAATAATATGTAATTATTGTCTTAGGAGCATACTGACATAAACTCCCTTTGTGAGTGTTTTGACTATTATCTGTAAATAAAGGCTTTAGATGACAAGAAGTTCTGGTAAAACATATATCAAGGAGGGTTATGTCCTCACTAATGTCATATAATCAAACCCACACACCCTTGCCACCCCTCCACAATAATCTTTGAATTTAATACAGAAATTACATACTTATTATACAAAAAATTTATTGATGTATTCATGTAATAGAATAAATTGACCATGAAAACAAGAGTTATGCCAATGACCCTAAATCAGTTTGCTCTCTATTTATATAAAAAAGACAGGGTCAGCTGTTTGTGTAAGTGGCTTGATGTGTTTTAACCAAGCCATTTTTCTGGATTATATGGATCACCTGTATCAACATCCTTTGTTTGTCTTGAAACAATCTTTCTTCCAAACAATCATAACCTGAACCCTTGCTCTAACCTCTAACCTTAACGTATTTACAAAGCTGTCATCATGGGAGACTTCTGGGAATGTTGCCCAGGCCCTGTTATGAAGAGGTCACTAAGGACCTAGAGTGGAGCCCACAGATTCATCACTGGGTGTCCACCAACAAAAAACACAGGCTTTGGGAATTTAATCAGTTCCTTTATATCCCTAAAATATAAGGTAAATTATAAGTAGAAAAGAATGTTGTTCAGTGTCAATACAAAATATTATTAGCATTGTTTGATAAAATATTTCTAGATTTTTATACTTCTACATGAGAACATTAAAATACAAACATGCTTAATAACTCACCAGGCCATTGCAAGTGCTCTCAGAGCTGCTTGACCCCACTTCAATGTACTGCTCCAGACATCTCCCAGGAAGTAGCAGAGAGAGTGGCCATGGCTATTTAATGTAGACCCTTGCAGACCACCGTATCTCCTCTCTGTGAGGAATCCAGATGCTAGTAGATGGGGTTTTAGGGTGAGGTTAAAGTGCAGGTCTTGACCACCATACTGCAGATGGTAAAAACCTTGGCCAGGCTCTCTTTGTTTTTGTTTCTCTCCTTTGAATTCGACTCACACGGTGGGACACATGATTGGACAAAAAATGTCCCGATGAATCTACTTTGATAGGATGAACAACTTCGTAGTTAGGAAATCCATTAGGAGAACTATCTGCAAAAACACCAGGGTAATAACTCTTAGGATAAAAGCCGCCACACACATTAAGTGGATTAGTTAAAAAGTATGGTGCTATAACATAAAACAACAGATGAAAAGGTCTGCATCTGCAGATCTTACTTAACATCGAATGTCAAGTTTCACACTTTGGGCCTTGTAACAACTACTTAGCTTGTAACTACTTTAGCTATCAATTTGGTTACAACTCATATATTCACATAATGTTCTCTCAAATGTAAATGAATTAAAGGATTCATGTCTGCCAGACAAGAAGTGCTCATTCTTCCAGCCATTACTGCTGTGTGCAGGGTTCCGTAAATATTTAGTTATACATAGCGTTATGCTTAAACTAAGTTTAATGATGCAAAAGCTCAAATATTTAGCAGTGAATAAACTTAGTGCCTATATACAACTAGGCATACTTGTGTAACAGTCTTACTAGAATATCATTGAGATGGATGGGTTCTTTTGGCTTAATCTAGTAAATTAAACTAAACATCAGCTACCAAGCTCATGCTAGCAACTTAGCATACTAGCTAACAACCACTCTGAACATCTTAGAAATCAGAAAGGCAACACTCTGCCCTGAAACTGCACAGTGGGGGGTAAGTTTTACATTGATAATCACTTTCCCCCCCAGAACATGTCAAAAGTCTATGTATGTGTCTTATGTATATTTTACAAAACACTAAATAAGTTTTATATGATTTACTATTTATTATCATCTAAAGATATGACCAAACAACACAGACAATTTATCATAGTTTAGACTTTAAAATTCCCCAAAGATTTTTCTGATTTTTAAGAAGTGTGTGACTGTGACTACAATTTTGCTACCGGAACATTGTAACCTTTCTTTTCTTTATTTTGCACTTGCATAAGTGTTAATAAGCGAATAATTTAAATTCCTGTGACTTTCAAAGCAACCTGTGCATTGAATAATTCATGAACACAATCCGTGAATTAATAACAGCAAGCTGAAGTCTGTTATTCTATTCAACCAACAGACCAGAATAATACACTTACAGAAGTATTATAGCACCTTATGTGGTAGAGTACAATACTAAAATAACTTCTCAGGTCTGCATTCTCCATATTCCAGTATCTCCCTAGAGACTGTAGTACAAACATTTGAACAGTCTTTGTCACATGACTTCAGTCTGTTCATTGGCAGCCCTGTTGCTTTGACCTACGTGATTGTGGAAGCAGAGGGGCTTCCACAAGAGAGCAGCAATAGGGGTAGTGTCTATCAAGAAATGGGATATGGAGTGGGGGATGTATACGCCATCAGGGTAAACATAAGTCAAAAGCACACAAAAAGCCAAACGAAAGTGGTGGTGTGATGCTGATATTTAGAAAACAGTTTTCATTACAGTGTATTCTTTTACCTTACACTTTAATATACGTTATACACAATAGCACTAAAAAATTACAATTAAAAGACATTTTATTACAGACAGTTCTGAACTTGTATTGTTGAGATATTATTGTCCCAGTAGCTTCACACAGTGGTAATTGATATTCCTATTGGAACTGTGACCTAAAATTCTAATTTACATTCAAATAACCTAATCAAGAAAGATGAATTCAAGTAGTTTATAGAGTGCCAGTAGAAAAATTAAAGCAATAGGCCTATGTACCATGTGCCATCACATAGCTTGCCTAAGTAAACAGTATGGGCACTTAAAAACTCGAAACAATTTTGACGAGTACGACAAATGTGATCTGTAGACAAATTATAACAGGGCCTTTGCAGAACTACTTCACTTTTCTAAGCCATTTTTGCAATTACCGGTTTTGCAGTGGTTTTAAGTGTATTTATGAAGTCCTCAAAGTAATACCACAAGTTTCTTTAATCAAATTTTATGAGCATGTTTCGCTTCACTTAACGTTTTACAACCCCAAAGTGTCACAATACGTTTCGTTTTAATTAACAGAATATATGCCGTTTTAAAATCAGAAGGGAAGCAACATTTTCTTTATGAAATATATTGATTGCAATAAATGTGCTTTCGCTTAATCTCTTTAAAATAAAAAAGCCACATTTAAAAACAAACAAGTGCCCAAAAATACTATTTGGCCACTGTATATGAACACCATTGTGCGCACAAAGCGCGCACATCATCTGACAAAGAAACAAAAAAAGGCTAAAAATCACAGGCGGGACTATAATGAGACACAAGCTCAACCCCACTCACCTGTGTCTTTATCTATATCCGCTAGCTGTTATGCTCTCGAACATGGACAGAAGCCCAGCTGTAATCACAAAGCAGAGAGAGAAACTTGCTGGTCCCAAAACTTTAATGCCGCAGTCCAGCTGTACCATCACATGTCAAACTGCACAGAGGAGAAGACAGATCACTCCTGTACATCCACAGTCCATTTAAATTGTGATAGTTTGAAATAGTAACTTCTGCCTCAGCCTTATGCATCGGTTAGTTTGGACCCTCACACAAAAGAACGCTTCTGCATTTATTAAGCCAGAGATCTGCAATGGTCATCAATCCGAGATAAAATGATGTAGCATGATAAAGTCTGTTGAATCCGGTGCATGTGCGATTTTGGGCTCCGTTAATTCAACTGGGGACGACTGCAGTTACTGAAGCATAGCTCACAGAAGAGCAGCGAACTGTGTTTCAGTAAAACTTTGAAAAAGTTCCGCCCTCTCAGTCTTCTAGTAGGAGGACACTGTCTTTGTGTTCAGTGTGCCAGACTGAACCCACTCCAGTCTTTTGTTTAGTGCTTTCCGTGTTTATACTCAAATGACTCCCGTCTCATAATTTAACCGTTTGCAAATGAACACAAACACAGGACGCGTTCTTGAATTTACTCTGTGCGATTTTAAATTTTGGTATATGAACACAACAGTCGGTCGTCTTTGGCTGTTGCGTGGCGCCAAGAGCGTTTATTCCTTTGTCATTACAGCTATAAACTCGATTTACATTCTGTTCAGTTCCTTTTAGTCCCGGGTAGCTATTTTTTGAATGGAAGAAGGCACGTTTTTTGTATCCATTTGTTGATGCCATAATAATAATGCGAATAATCATCTTTTTTCTATAATGCAAATCATTATTTTAATAGCATATTTTTCATAAGCCCTATATCATTTGACTATCATCGTTATCATCATCATTTGTTTTCCATTTGGATATGGAAAATAAATATGTTCCACGGGGGGGGGGAAAGGAAAATAGAAGTAAAAAGTCATACAAATCTAAAACATTAAGGGAAAATGATGACAGAATTTAAATTTTGGGGGTGAATTATCTCTTTAATGCCTACTAAGTAGCCTAATTGTCCACCTGTCCCACCATCGTCCACTCTACCTGACCCTTCCATAAACTGAAAAGGCTGAAAAGGGCAAATCTGACAATGCTAGCTAATTTTTAAGGGAGTAACAAACTGAGCTGCTGATATATCTGTCCATCAAGCGCCCCCTCTGGTGGACACAACAGTAAGGAAACATATTTTATATCAATTTAGGAAAGTCATTCCCATCTAGCATTGTAAATTGCAGAAGTTTAAGATGATATATGATAAGATGATACACGATAAGGCTTTATTAACTCTAAGCGTATATGAGCTATCAACAGGAACTAAAAAAGCAAACATTACATAAAATAAAATCCAAGAACATAATCTTGAATTATAGTAGCATTAAATGTTTAACCATTTGATATTGTATTTAAATAACTATTACTAATAAATGTAACAAAGCTACTATAGACACTGTAGATATGTTTTCTACATAGCCTATATTGCTGTTACATTTCTTATCCGCTTGGTATGCGTTTATTTGTCGATTTTTGTTTATTACATGTTTAAGTAAGAGGTCTGTTTTGGAATCTTGTGTTATTTGGTCATCTTCCCTCAAATCTGAATGACATGACATGACGTCAAGAGTACGGCTGTAAGTCAGTCAGCGGTGTTATCCAGTGCGCGCGCTTCACAGGCAGGCGCTCTCCGCGCGCTTCTGCATAAAACGCTGGCTGTCAGGTGCACTGCGTGCTCAAAACAAGTCGCTTACACCTGTGGGAACCCATTGCCATCTAAAACCGTTTATTTTCTGTGTGAAACAATGTCAGACTAACTGATATGCGATCAGTAGACAGCCTTGTGCACCAGGCACCTGTTGGAGAGTTTCCTTCAGAAACAATGGGTGACTTTCTCAACCAAAGCGGATGGGGAACTTTGAACAAAAGTTTAACGGATCAGCACAAGTTCAGCAGTCTGGAAGACATCGATGTGACTGCTGACGGCAGCCTCGTCCTGCGGATTATCATCTCGGTGGTTTATTCCGCGGTGTGCGCCGTGGGTTTGGTCGGAAACCTTTTGGTGTTTTTCCTTATGAAAATAAGACAAGGTCAAAAGAAATCCATCATTAATTTCTTTGTCATCAATTTAGCTGTCACCGACTTTCAGTTTGTGTTGACCTTACCTTTCTGGGCTGTAGATACGGCGTTGGATTTCAGCTGGCCGTTTGGTAACGCCATGTGCAAAATCATTTTATCAGTCCCTGTGATGAACATGTACGCCAGCGTCTTTTTCCTCACCGCGATGAGCATTACGCGCTACTGGTCTGTCGCATCTGCTTTAAAGATCCCTTCTCGAAAGAAGTCCGTGTCTGTGAAGTGGGTCTGTGCTGTACTGTGGATCTTGGCGACTGTGGCAACAGCTCCAACTTCCATTTTCTCCACCGTGACAGTTGTGGCAGGTGAAAAACTCTGCCTCCTCAAGTTCCCAGATGGCCAGGATTGGCTCGCTCTGTATCACCTTCAGAAAATTGTCATTGCGTTTATCTTGCCCATGTTCATTCTCTCAGTATGTTATCTATTACTGCTGAGGTTTATCCGAAAGAGGGGTATTAATACCCGTCAAAGAAGACGATCGAAAGTAGCAAAGTCTGTAACGGTGGTGGTCCTCTCTTTTTTTATTTGCTGGATGCCAAACCATGCGATCACCCTGTGGGGCGTGCTGGTGAAATTGAACGCGGTGCACTGGGACAAAACATATTACATGGTGCACACTTATGTTTTCCCCGTGACTGTTTGTCTTGCTCATACTAATAGTTGTTTAAACCCAGTATTGTATTGTCTAATGCGACGGGAGTTTAGGAAAATGTTACATAGTTTCTTTTGGCGCGTCTCCTCGCCTGTTATCTCGAAGGCTGGAAAACTACATGGATACAGTCGAGGCAGCAGTCAAAACCTGGATGACGCACACACTGTAATTCATTTAAACGTGATTGACGCACAACGCTCCCAACAATCCAAACAACCGACCTTATACTGACAACATTCACAGGACTTCAGACAGATTCTGTCAACTAATTAAACAGTGGACTTATTTATTTTTTCCCCTGATAAACCATAGGGTTACTGTGATTTGAGAACGAACAATGACTGCAGTTGTTGTTTGTGGCTTGAACAGTTTTAAAGGTGTTTTGTTTTTTTTCCCATACAATAAACTAACATAAAATACAACACTACAAAGTCAAAGTTAGACCTTATGGCTAAATAATTAAAATTAACTCACAATCCACTAAATATATATATATATACTAATTAGGCTATGTTTTGTCCTGCATCTCACGCACCTATTTGCCCATATATTCATATTTTCTTCTTTGCCACTTTTTGTGTGATAGTGAATTCACAATTTGTAAATTTGAAATGAAAAAATACATTGAAATGGAAAGATATTCTGAGCACTGAATCGATGCTTGCAAAACTATATTTATACTAGTGCTGTCAAACGATTTATCGCGATTAATCGCATCCAAAATAAAAGTTTTGTTTACATAATATATGGGTGTGTAGGCAACTGTGTGTGTGTGTGTGTGTATATATATATATATATATATATATATATATATATATATATATATATATATATATATATATATATATATAATATATAAAACCCTGGACCACCAAAACCAATCATAATTTATACATCATCTGAAAGCTGAATAAATACATTCTAATGATTTTTGGCATAAAAGAAAAATCGATAATTTTGAGCCATACAATGTTTACCATTGCCAAAACATATCACAGCGACTTAAGGCTGGTTTTGTGGTCCAGGGTCACACTCACTCACACACACACACACACACACACACACACACACACACACACACACACACACACACACACACACACACACCGTCTGACAGCACTAATTTATAATGTACATGACTAATAGTAATTTATTAATATGAATTGTATAATATTACATTTATTTCAGTATAATTCTTAAAGGGATACTCCACCTAAAATTACAATTGTTTCATCATTTACTCAGCCTAATATAATTCTGAACATGTATGACTTTCTTCTGCAGAATACAAAAGAAGATATTTCACTATATTTGTCATTAACATCCATCTTCATCAGGAGACAGAGAGTGGGTATGATGTGTCGCCACATAATCTACCAAACATAATCTGCAAAAAACTGTGCATGTTTTTTTATGCTAAAAACTGTTTTGTGAGTGTCAAAATAAAATTTATACATAATGGATAAAAAGAATTTTCCCATGCAAAATAATCATGCAGATCTCTGGCTGAAGATAAATTATTAAATTAAGCTTATTTGATAAAATGACAGCTGTGCAATAAAGTGTGTGAGATGCTTCGGGCTGTGTCAGTGATTCAACTAATAGTGACAGAAAGCTTTGTATCCAAGTGCAGGAAATACTATAGCAGTATACATTAATTTCATTGATAATTTAATTTTGTTATCATCAGGGAGCACTGGCGAAAAAAGTCCTTTCAAATGATTTCCATATATATATATATATATATACAGTATAATAAAAATTATTAAATACCTGCAAGAAGAATCATACCTTAATTTGTTTGGGTAAATAAGTGATATTTTTTGCAAAATCTATTTTTTTTTTTTCTAAACTGTAAGAAAAAAAAATCTGTAGAAAAATGAAGTAGATTGGTAGAATGGTAGATTTCAGGATTAAGTTACAGACATTTACTTTAACCCTAAAACACATCACAATACAATGCACAATTTATATTAACACAGTGCACAGTTTTACAACGTTTTATAAAATTGCAATCAGAGCATACATTTTACCAGTTGATAGATTTCCTTTGAATCAAACCCATGACCTTGATGTTACTGGAGCTATGCACTACTGTTTAGGCTACAAGAACACTATTATGGTGGTTGTATACTTCAGAGAGTTCATGTGCCAGCAAGCCATTCCTATAAGATAGCAAAACTTGATTGGCAAACATTTGCAGAGATACTGTATCAGTATAAAACACTCTTCAAATGATTTTCTCTGTTGATAATCACACATGCAAATTTCAGCAATATTCTGCTATTTGGTCACTAAGAGAATTCTTTGCTGCTAATGGAACATCTGCACAGCTATCAGTACTCACTAAAAAAAGTTGGGTTAAAAATAACCCAACAAGTAACCCAACTATAAGTTAACATAGCACCTTCCCAACTGTGGGTTATTTTTAATCCAATGATTGGGTTAAAAGCCAGTTGGGTTAAAAATAACCCAACACTTGGGTTAACTATTTACTTTTATTCATGAGATTATTTTAATTAATAAAATACACAGTTTTCAAACACAGATTATTAAGTAGAAAAACAATAAATCTGTATTAAAAACAGGTTTTAGTTTTAAATGACAAATGTACCTCAATATTGGTGAGCCTAGTATTTAATATAAATATGCATACTTATTTGCATATATTGAATTGAAAATACACTACGAACATGTAGAACATATGGCAAATAAATGTTGAAGTACAAATATTCAAAATACACATTAAATTCAAAACAAATATACACAAAATATACATAAATTCAAATACATGTTAAATTCAAAACACATGCACATACAGTACAAATATTCAAAAAAAAAATGTGCACTTATGGTTTACCAATTCAAAACCTACACAGGTGCACATGTAGTACACTTTTAAAATACAGATGTGCACATACAGTACAGAAATATACAACCTAAACATATGTGCACATACGGTATACAAATTCAAACCACAAATGTGCACATTCAGTATACCAATTCAAAAACTACACAAATGTGTACAGCAAGGACATACCTTTATACTTCAAGAAAAAAAAAAAACCAAAAAAAAAACACTAAATACTCACCCTCATGTCAAACCCGTAAGACCTTAAAGGGATAGTTTACCCAAAAATGAAAATTCTGTCATTGATTACTCACCCTCATGTCGTTCCAAACCCGTAAGACCTCCGTTCATCTTTGGAACACAAATTAATCTGACAGCTCTCTGACCCTCCCATAGACTGCAAGGGTCCTTACACGATCAACATCCAGAAACTTAGTAAGGAGATCGGTAAACAATCCATGTGACATCAGGGGTTCAACCATAATATTATACGAGAATACTTTTTGTGCGCAAAAGAAAAAAAAAATAATGACTTTATTCCACAATTCGTCTCCTCCGTGTCACCCTAGTGCCATTTTGGACAGTATCCACTGAACGCAAACAGCGTATGCTTTAACGGTTGAACCCCTGATGTCACATGGATTATTTTACCAATCTCCTTTCTAAGTTTCATGGATCTACTGATGATCAGTAACAACTGAATACAAAGTTTTTTAGGAGGCAGCAATGTGTAGAAGGAAATTCTCCAGGAATATTATAGACTGCATGCTGCAAGAACTCCCAAATGGGAGCAGAGGGCTTTGGGTAGTTTATGTCATAGATGTAGAACATTTTGAAGCATACATCCACTGCTTGAAGTAAGGTCTTCTTTTCAACTGCCACTCCACTGAAATTGATGAAAACTTGGGAGGAATTTTCTTTGTCTCCAAGCATCAAGACATGTGGATCCTCGCTTGTCTCATTGTTGAGGTAGTGCACCATATTAGTACCAACCTTGAAAGAATAAATAAACTTTAGTTAGCATATATGACAAACATTCCAGGGATTCAATATATGTTTACAAATGAATCACAGAAAAAAAAAAAAAAAAAGTAAAATTGAAGCAGTGTTTTAGTGAATTAAAGTAAGTTAACTCTAAAAGTGATGATGATCATTAGTCATGACACCTGTGCATAAAAAAGCCGAATCACTAAAGGAAAGAGTTTATGTACAGAGCAATGTAATTTAATGGGTCTATATTATCCTCTTTTGGATTTTCCTTTTCCTTTAGTTAGTAATATAGCTGTTTGTGCACGTAAACTATTTTAAAATTTACAAAGTATATGCCAAAGGTCTTTCTATCCGACTTGAACTGCCTATGGTAGGCAATGGGGGGCGAGATCTGTTTGGTTACTGACATTCTTCCAAATATATTCCTTTGTGTTCAGCAGAACAAAGAAATTCACTTAAGGGGGAATAAATGATCACAGAATTTTCATTCTTGGGTGAACTATTCCTTTAAAGCAATTTAAGTATTAATGAAAATACAACTGGTAAAATGGCCGGCTGTCAATAGTCTGATGTGGGTTTTAACATCTCCACATTTAATTAGAAGTTATTTAGCAAAGATGTTGAGAAATACAGGGTATAGCTTTAAGTTCAATGATTAACATCTGACTTAATTACTAAATTAAAATGCCTGTCCTTACTGTGGGTTAAATATGTCTCATATTGCGGTAAAGATTTTGGTAAAATTGCCCCCTCCAAGTAGTTTTATCAGTTTTATTTTAAATATTTAAATACTTTTGATGAAATCCGAGAGGTTTCTGAACCACACATAGGCAGCAACGTCATTCCACTTTTCAAGGTCCAGAAAGGTATTAAAGACATTGATAAAATAGTCAACATGATTACAGCGGTTCAACCGTAATATTATGAAGCGACGAGAATACTTTTTGTGTGCAAAAACAAAACAAAAATAACTACTTCGTTTAACAGTTTAAACTGTTGACATACGCAGTTGACGTAGTGAATGCAGTTCAGAGCTTCCATGTACTTACATCCGAACGCAAACTCTTTATTGGCTGGCTCCTCCGTCAGCATCACGCGCATGCATCGGCCAATACTGAGTTCTGATGTAAACACTGAAGCTCTGCAATGAAAATAGAGTAGCAGTATGACAGGGGACAGAAGAATTTGTTGAATAAAGTAGTTATTTTTGTTTTTGCGCACAAAAAAAGAATTTTCGTCGCTTCATTACATTAAGTTTTGAACCACTGTAGTCATGTTGACTAAAAAATCTTATACAACACTAAATTAAATAATTACTTACCTTGAAGAGGTCCCGCTGTTGTAATCTTTCCTATACAAAGAAATAAATTTATCTAAAAACATAAGTATAAACATGTTTGGTATTTATAACACATTTAATATAAATGCAAAATTGTTATAGCTTAATAAGAAAAAAAAAGACTATTACAGGCTATTCCATTATTCCTGAAATGGTATAGCTGGGCTGTTTCGTCTGAGTTTTGAACTTTTATAACAGAAAACTCAGAGAATTCAAACACTTCTCACTGAATCTGGTGTCTGTCGCATGACTGATGTGTGAGCTCAGCTCGCTCGAGCAGCTTCATTCACTGGTCCGATCCGATAAATGGTCCATGCGGCTTTTGTAGCCTAAGATTTCGCCAGCCTTTCACATTTCACCAGACATTTTTATTAACGTTAAGTAATACTTCTCTAAACAGTTTTGCTAGTCTTTCAGCTAATGTTTTTATTTATTAATGCTAGCAAGCAAACGGGAATAGCATATTAATTTACAATCAATCTGATTCTTTGGGGAAGAAAAACACTGACTAAAGGGAATTATTTTTAAATTATATTTTAAAAAAGTTTTAGGATTTAATTAACATTTCAGCACACATTACTTAATGTTATAACAGTTATATACATCATAAAATTATATTAACAGTTACTTACCTTTCATAATCAGGCAGGCTGCCACTGATGTCCACTGAGTCGCTGACTGGACCGTTAAAATTTGAACCGGAGTGAAGCGGGAACCATATTTAACCCAACAGTTGGTTAACCAAAAAATAAACCCAACGCCAAAAATAAATGACCCAACAAATTTTAAGATAACCAAACACAGTGACCCAATATGTGTAACCCAACGGTTGGGTTAAAAAAACGATGCATCATCATCTACAGGTGCTGGTCATATAATTAGAATATCATCAAAAGTTGATTTCTTTCACTAATTCCATTCAAAAAGTGAAACTTGTATATTCTATATTCATTCATTACACACAGACTGATATATTTCAAATGTTTATTTCTTTTAATTTTGATGATTATAACTGACAAACTAAGGAAAATATTATGATTAAAATTAAAAATTATAATATTGTGAAAAGGTTCAATATTGAAGACACCTGGTGCCACACTCTAATCAGCTAATTAACTCAAAACACCTGCAAAGGCCTTTAAATGGTCTCTCAGTCTAGCTCTGTAGGGCTACACAATTATGGGGAAGACTTGACAGTTGTCCAAAAGACAACCATTGTCACATTGCACAAGGAGGGCAAGACACAAAAGGTCATTGCAAAAGAGGCTGGCTGTTCACAGAGCTCTGTGTCCAAGCACATTAATAGAGAGGCGAAGGGAAGGAAAAGATGGGGTAGAAAAAGGTGTACAAGCAATAGGGATAACCACACCCTGGAGAGGATTGTGAAACAAAACCCATTCAAAAATGTGGGACAAAGAGTGGACTGCAGTTGGAGTCAGTGCTTCAAGAACCATTACGCACAGACGTATGCAAGACATGGGTTTCAGCTGTCGCATTCCTTGTGTCAATCCACTCTTGAACAACAGACAGCATCAGAAGCGTTTCGCCTGGGCTAAAGACAAAAAGGACTGGACTGCTGCTGAGTAGTCCAAAGTTATGTTCTCTGATGAAAGTAAATTTTGCATTTCCTTTGGAAATCAGGGTCCCAACGTCTGGAGGAAGAGAGGAGAGGCACACAATCCACATTGCTTGAGGTCCAGTGTAAAGTTTCCACAGTCAGTGATGGTTTGGGGTGCCATGTTATCTGCTGGTGTTGGTCCACTGTGTTTTCTTAGGTCCAAGGTCAACGCAGCCGTATACCAGGAAGTTTTAGAGAGCACTTCATGCTTCCTGCTGCTGACCAACTTTATGGAGATGCAGATTCATTTTCCAACAGGACTTGGCACCTGCAACACAATGCCAAAGCTACCAGTACCTGGTTTAAGGACCATGGTATCCCTGTTCTAATTGGCCAGGCAAACTCGCCTGACCTTACATCCCATAGAAAATCTATGGGGTATTGTGAAGAGGAAGATGTGATATGCCAGACCCAAGAATGCAGAAGAGCTGAAGGCCACTATCAGAGCAACCTGGGCTCTCATAACACCTGAGCAGTGCCACAGACTGATCGACTGCATGCCACGCCGCATTGCTGCAGTAATTCAGGCAAAAGGAGCCCCAACTAAGTACAAGATTTCTAGTGCTCATACTTTTCATGTTCATACTTTTCAGTTGGCCAAGATTTCTAATAACCCTTTCTTTGTATTGGTCTTAAGTAATATTCAAATTTTCTGAGATACTGAATTTGGGATTTTCCTTAGTTGTCAGTTATAACCATCAAAATTAAAAGAAATAAACATTTGAAATACATCAGTCTGTGTGTAATGAATGGATACTATCAAATTTTTGATGATATTCTAATTATATGAACAGAAACAAATCAAATTTTTGATGATATTCTAATTATATGACCAGCACCTGTATGCATTAGCCACTGGAACCCATTTATGCTTGAAAGTTGGATATACTGGGCAAATTCCAGATGAAAGTGAACATCGATATGCCAAGATAAACAAAAGATTATCTTAATATTCTTGTTAATATGTTGCAAATAAGTGTAAATTTTATAATGACATTTTTTAAAATATGGCTTTATATTCGTGTGTATGTAACTTTATAAAACTTGCCATTGTGATGTTAAATTATTCAAAATATGAACTCCCCCCAGAGATATTTGGAATAAATATATGATGGGATTGGCTGAGAAAAAAACATTTAGGATTCTCTGGATTATGTGAACAAATATGCATAAATGTGAAAAACAGCAATAAAATTAGGCTACATGCCCAAAGTTTTTGCAGGATTTAAATATGTTTGTCCAGACTTTCAGAATCCAACCATTTCTGAAGGACACTTTATATGATGAAGACAAAGTGTTTCACAGATATACATCACCAGTGTTTATAAAACTTGCATGATTATTTGTTTCATACTGTACATGGCCTAGTTGCTTGAGATGTGTTGGAGTCCCAAGTCAAGACAGGCAAGTCCAAGTCGAGTTGCAAGTCCTCAACTTTAAGACTGAAGTCTGTAGTGCTCTTTGCCCAAATTAGTGTCTCAGTATTAATTCCCATATATCAAATTAATAGTAATTTATTTCAGGAAGGCAGGTAGAATATGTTTTTGAAATAGTTCAATTTCAAGTGGGTTGCCCTTAGTAAAACTACTCAAGTTCAATTTAGGGATTGTGCCAAAATAGGACAAGCAGTCAAAAAAAAAAAAAAAAAAAAAACTATTTTATATCAGAATAGCAAAGATAACATTATTTCATAGAAATAACAGCATGTGTAAGAATATATGCTTCTAACTGTTATATCAAAGCCAATGAGCCATTATTTGGAACCTCAATAAAACAGACTTAAAAAAAATATGTGAGCGGAAACGCAGAAAAAAACTGCTTTGAAAGAACTAGAAGAAATAACTGCAAGCATACTTTACAAGTGAGAGGAAACATGCAATACGGATACAGACAAACTCAAGAAGACAATCATTCAAAAATGTGTGCTACCATACTTTATAACTAAGAGTAACAAAGACAAAATAATTTAATAGAAGAAAAATGTAAGTTAAATGTTAAGTTTATAATATGCATAGTTGATTGCTAAATTTAGGGGCTATGTGCGCTAGGCCTACAGACTGATTTACAACAAGTGAATTCATTCATTTATCCCGAAAGAAATGGAAGTGTCATGAGTGCCTGGTGAAGAGTGGGAAAAATTGAGTAGCCTATATTTTAGTTATATATACAATACTCATTTTGTGAAAGAAACACTTCTTCAAATTATATTTTAAAGGATAATTAGGCATATTGTTGCTTGCCCACTTCAGACATTAGGCCTAATGTGCATTTATCTTCTTTCAAATTATAGCTAAATGGTCTGCAATGATTAATTTTAAATCTAGATTAAATCAAGTTTTATCTAATAATTCTGTTGCACCAAACTTTAAACCATTTAAAAATAAGCAGGTTTACATTTTAACCTATCATTTTGATTCTGGATTTAAGTTAGGCCTATATTTAAGATTAAATTGAATCCTTTTGCACCATAACTTTAAACTCAGATTTAAATCTCGATTATGGATTAATTTTAACACGTGGAAGGGCCCTTCAGGTAGACACCTTGTGCAAGTGCCTTAAATGAAATAAACAGCTGAATGTGCCAAAGTGTTCTTTACTGAAATAAAGACAAGAGAGAGGTGATTGTTTTGGCAACACAGAAGAATTATAAAAGGTAAATGCACCTTGATATCATTCTGGAATCTGAAGGAGTCACGTAACAGCAATAGGCCTAACTAAAAATCAGTCTATACTACCATCTGAAAAACGTAGCGCAAATTAGATCCTTTGTGTCCAAACATGGCCCAGATATGCTTTTTCATGCATTCATCACCAGAAGGGTAGATTAATAATGGACTTCTTACTATCCGTCCCAAAAATACTATTTGACAGTTTGAGCTCATACAAAATGCTACCGTAATGGCCTAAAATACCTTGCAGATATGCTGGTAGAATATGAACAAATAGAGCTCTCGATGGCTAGGATCAGGTCATGTTGTCATGACTTACAAATGTCACAAAACCCGCATTATGTGCAAATTGTAGTGTATAACTGGTAATTCTACAAACATTCACATATGCAAAAAAAAAAAAAAAAAAATAAAAAAAAAAATCCATACTATAAAACTGCAGACTAGTGATGCTAAGAAAAATTTAAATTTTGCAAGTGAAGTGTCTGCTGTCTTAGACTTCTCAATTCTGTGGTCTCTAACTATTTTAAAATAGCTAGTAGCCTATATGGCTCATTGGCAAAATGATATGGACTTTCAACTACTGAGGTTAATATATAGTTAGTTCTTTCTTCAGGTTAATGAATTTCACAGATTTGCATGTTTAACTTGTAAAATTATATTTTTCTTTCTTATCACATTTTAAGCACAAATACTGCAGTGTCTACTAATAGCTTGACAATTAGGCAGGCCTTTGTTTGGTAGCAAATGGAAAGGCACAAGATCACTCTCAAGAAATGTCATGTTCACTCTTACTGGCTGGTTAAATGACATTCCCAGTCCTACCCAGAAGCGAGTCAGAAATTGTTAAAAGCACATCTTTTTTTCAAATCCATTATGCTTTCACTGTCTTTTTTACAGTCTATGGTTCTAGCCTGTACTGCATTGTCTGAAACTTATAAGCACTTCTCGTCATTGCCACTTTAGGATGAAGTGCTTTGTTGTATCTGTTACTTGTCACTTTAATAAAACCATCTGTTAAATTAATAAATCTAAATATATATGAATTTAGAGCACTTTTTAACCTTGTAACGTTCTTTTAAACATTTTCTCAAAAAAAAATAAATAAATATGGAAAATCAAGTAAACCTAAGTTGCTTCAGTCCTGTAAGTATTATAAAAGAACTGTAAGTATTATAAAAGATACATGTTAATCTTGAAATTTTATTAATAATATAAAAACTAATTCCTCAATTTCTATACGTACCAGGACCTAAAGGTGGACATTGATGCAATCACACTAAAAGGCCTTTTACTAAAAATACGATACAGTCAGGACTCATGCCAATGCAGCCCTCAAGTGGTGGGTATTGGTCTGTGCCACATTTAATGCATGGACAACAACTGCCTGTTGAAGGTTCTTTCAAAATGAAAGCACTTAGGCAACTGTTGTTTTCTAGACCAAAACACTTTCATTGTAAGTGTATAACTGCAAATGCATTTTTTGGTTGGTCAGGTTTTGAATCTTAGTCTGACATTTCTCATATGAAAACCTGTCTTACCTATCAGTGAAGAGCCTTAAGTTGGTATTTTACAAAATTTCCAGAAAGGGACAACATAATGATGCAACCAGTCATTTGCATAACAACCCAGAGATAACATCCTCCATAAATCAAAAAGCCTTTGTGAAATTGATAAAGGGCTATAAATATAGCTCTGTTAAAATGATTTGGTTATGTCTTTTATATATATATATATATATATATATATATATATATATATATATATATATATTATATATATATATATATATATATACAGGTCCTTCTCAAAAATTAGCATATTGTAATAAAAGTTCATATTTTCCATAATGTAATGATAAAATAAAAACATTCATATATTTTAGATTCATTGCACACCAACTGAAATATTTCAGGTCTTTTATTGTTTTAATACTGATGATTTTGGCATACAGCTCATGAAAACCCAAAATTCCTATCTCAAAAAAATTAGCCATATTTCATCCGACCAAAAAAAGAAAAGTGTTTTTTAATACAAAAAAAGTCAACCTTCAAATAATTATGTTCAGTTATGCACTCAATACTTGGTCAGGAATCCTTTTGCAGAAATGACTGCTTCAATGCGGCGTGGCATGGAGGCAATCAGCCTGTGGCACTGCTGAGGTGTTATGGAGGCCCAGGATGCTTCGATAGCGGCCTTAAGCTCATCCAGAGTGTTGGGTCTTGCGTCTCTCAACTTTCTCTTCACAATATCCCACAGATTCTCTATGGGGTTCAGGTCAGGAGAGTTGGCAGGCCAATTGAGCACAGTAATACCATGGTCAGTAAACCATTTACCAGTGGTTTTGGCACTGTGAGCAGGTGCCAGGTCGTGCTGAAAAACGAAATCTTCATCTCCATAAAGCTTTTCAGCAGATGGAAGCATAAAGTGCTCCAAAATCTCCTGATAGCTAGCTGCATTGACCCTGCCCTTGATAAAACACAGTGGACCAACACCAGCAGCTGACATGGCACCCCAGACCATCACTGACTGTGGGTACTTGACACTGGACTTCAGGCATTTTGGCATTTCCTTCTCCCCAGTCTTCCTCCAGACTCTGGCACCTTGATTTCTGAATGAAATGCAAAATTGCTTTCATCCGAAAAAAGTACTTTGGACCACTGAGCAACAGTCCAGTGCTGCTTCTCTGTGGGGAATGCGGCACCTGTAGCCCATTTCCTGCACACGCCTGTGCACGGTGGCTCTGGATGTTTCTACTCCAGACTCAGTCCACTGCTTCCGCAGGTCCCCCAAGGTCTGGAATCGGTCCTTCTCCACAATCTTCCTCAGGGTCCGGTCACCTCTTCTCGTTGTGCAGCGTTTTTTTGCCACACTTTTTCCTTCCCACAGACTTCCCACTGAGGTGCCTTGATACAGCACTCTGGGAACAGCCTATTCCTTCAGAAATTTCTTTCTGTGTCTTACCCTCTCGCTTGAGGGTGTCAATGATGGCCTTCTGGACAGCAGTCAGGTCGGCAGTCTTACCCATGATTGCGGTTTTGAGTAATGAACCAGGCTGGGAGTTTTTTAAAAGCCTCAGGAATCTTTTGCAGGTGTTTAGAGTTAATTAGTTGATTCAGATGATTAGGTTAATAGCTCGTTTAGAGAACCTTTTCATGATATGCTAATTTTTTGAGATAGGAATTTTGGGTTTTCATGAGCTGTATGCCAAAATCATCAGTATTAAAACAATAAAAGACCTGAAATATTTCAGTTGGTGTGCAATGAATCTAAAATATATGAAAGTTTAATTTTTATCATTACATTATGGAAAATAATGCTATATACCTGTACTCACACCCAACTGCACACACTTATGAGTGAGTCTCACGTATGTATGTATGTATGTGTGTGTGTATATATATATATATATATATATATATATATATATATATATGTATATATTAAACAGGCACCACATTAGGGTTTGATGCTACTTTCAAATTTGCTTTATTCTAGATGTTTACCACATAATTTACATTATTATACAAAATACTCTATTTCGCAATGTATTATTCATAGACACAGCAGACAATTAAATAATGCATAAAAGCCAACATTAAATTCTAAGCATTGTTTTCTGAAATTATAGACATTTCATCAACACATGTTTGCATATTAATTTAGCATGCATATCACACAATGGAAAAATGCATATCATAATGTATTCACAACTTACCACCAATATGAATAAATGTGTCAGTATTTTGCCATTAATTATGTCTGAACAGAACCTGGTTTTATTTTCACAAATATAAATTATTTCAGCCAAAACTGAACTAGAGAAAAATAAAAAATAAATAAAACCGAATCCAGTCTCTGATGAGCAAAGAGCTCTAGTTTTACTGGGCAAGAGCTTCTGAGATCCTCACTGATCTCTTCTTTCTGTGTTCAGTCCTTCTCTACTATCAGAAATTGCCATTTCTCTGCTACTCAAGTCCTGCAAATTCAGCATTGTCAACTCCCCCAGTTCCATCTCACTGTCTTCTGGTGGAGGGGACGCAAAATCCCCTTCGACTTTCTCCATGTCCTCTTCTGGCTTAAGCCCTATAGTGTCAGGGATGATCTCCACCTCGATATCGGAAGAATCCTCGCTCTCCTTGAACCAACAGGTCTTGTGACCATCATCCTTCCTCCTCTCTTTAGCCAGAATGGATTTTACTTTATGCTTATTCACCTTTCCTCTGGTTTGGACGGCAGGACTATGGTGAGAATGGTTGGTATGCGTCTGGAGTCCACAGGAGCTGCAGTGCCTCTGTCTCTCTCGCGAGGTATCACTCGCACCCTCGCTGCTTGAACTGAATCCAGTCTCCTTTCTCTCAGTTCAGCTCGCCTGGATCTGGATCTCCCTGTGTCCCCTTCATTCAAGAAACCATCATTGGTGAACTGCATGCTATCTCTTGGACTTGGCCTGTTAGGATGCTGAGTAAACTTCAAGCATGGCCCTAAACACTGAATGAGGGCAGAGGGTGAATCTCACAATTTCATGTGCTGTATTTTTTACCTGCTGTAGTACATGATTACGGCGTTCTTATGAAACTTTATCTTAAGCGTCATTTCTTTTACAAAGTGGACACTCAGAGCTGGACTCACTGAGCTTTGATGAGAAGATGCTGACCTCAGACTTGAATGCATCAGGATTCCCCTTCTTGACACGGGATATCAGATAGCCAATCACAATGAGGCAGAGCACCAGTAACGCAGCCATTACAAAGCCCAGCAAAGCCATGTCTCCTGCACGGTACCCCTCGTCGGGCGACTGGTCCCCCACTGCTGAGATGGCAGATGTAAATAGAAAATTAGACAGGCAACATGCAGAAAAAATATTAGAACCTTAAAGGATTAGTTTACTTACCAGAATACAAATCTCCTGATAATTTACTCACTCCCATGTCATCCAAGATGCTCATCTCTTTCTTTCTTCTTTCAGTCGAAAAGAAATTAAGGTTTTGAGGAAAACATTCCAGGATTTTCCCATATAATGGACTTCAATGGGACTCAACGGGCTGAAGGTCAAATTGCAGTTTCAATGCAGCTTCAAAGGGCTCTACACGTTTCCAGCCGAGGAATAAGGGTCTTATCTTGTGAAATGATCGGCCCTTTTTTTTAAAGGGCATTTGATTTTCTTTGCATGTTCGCTTTGTAAACACTGGTCGGTACTTCCGCCTACATCTCTGGTCTATGGGAGTGTCACAACACTGGTTCTCAACAACTCTGCTTTTTATGAGCCCAAATTTGTGGTTAAAAAGTATATCAATTTAAAATGTATTTATTTATTTATTTAACAGATAATTTAGCTAGATAAAACCCTTATTCCTCAGCTGGGATCATGTAGAGCCCCTCGAAGCTGCATTGAAACTGCAGTTTGGACCTTCCACCCATTGGCTCCCAAACTTACTATATGGAGAAAAGGCCTGGAATGTTTTTCCTCAAAAACCTTAATTTCTTTTTGACTGAGAAAAGAAATAAATTAACATCTTGGATGGCATGGGTGTGAGTAAATTATCAGGAAATTTTTATTCTGAAAGTGAACTAATCCTTTAACACTTAATCAAGGGGTGTTTAAAATCCTGTTCCTAAAATGCCATCTTCCAGCAAAGTTGAACTCTAGCCCCAGCTAATCACACTTGAACCAGCTCACCAAGTTCTTCAGGATCACTAGAAACCTCCAGGCCAGTGTGTTGGAGCTGGTTGTAGCTAAAACTCTGCAGGAAAGTGACCATGCAGAAGCAGAATTGGACACCCCTGGGTTAAACTGTATAGGAAACTATTTATTTGTAGTATAACTTACATGGTACTACAATCACAGAGAGAGTAGTTGTTCCTGCCTCACCAGTAGACACATCCACTGCCCGCAGCTGATGACAAAAGAAATAATTTTCAGTCACACTTTATGAAGTACTTAAATTAATATTTGTAGTTACGCTGTTAGCATTACCCCTAACCATAACGCAAACTTTACCCAAAAAGAACACTAACCCCTATAATCTTAACCCTAACCCTTATTCCTAACCTAACCATACCCAGTTAGCAGTAGATGTGGGAATTTTTCAGAACAACAAGAATGGAGTTGAATTGAATGTTGACATCTAATAGTGAAGGCTAATATAAAGTGTGACTGAATTTTCAAATTCAGACTTAGGTTTTGAAGATTTTAGCCTTAAGACTGACAGCAGTGTCTTCAGTAACAAAGTCTCTTGGACCTACTTTATATTATGCATTTTTTTACTGCTATATACAAACTTTAAACTAATCATTTGATGCAATGCACTTACTGTGTACATACTTACATTGTACTTTTAATTATTTCAATACCAACATGCAAAAAACTGTATCTGTAATTAATTTCTGTAGTTACACTAAAATTATCTTTACCTATTAACCCACCCTTAAACCTACCCATACAGGAAAAATTTCACTATTTTTCACTATTTCAGTCTCTCTCCACTTAGAAATGTAATGTTTAATTCAGTGTTACTTTGCTGTTTCTTTGTAATTATTTGTGAAATGTACTGTAAATTTTTGATTGATAATTGTTTAAAAGAAAGTTGTGTACCATTTTTTAAAGTGTAATAAGATGCCCATATAAAGTGAGACATGTATAAAAAACAAACACAAACTAATAACTAAAAAAAAAAAAAAAAACTGATGTGACAGGATAAAATAAGTTATAAAAGCTTTGGTAAATGCTGTGGCTGCAAAGAACAACAGGATTGTTGTTGTGTAGCTCTGCCTTCATTCAAATCTCATAGATCCAAAATCCCCCTTCATCTTTATTTTAAAGGGGGTCATATGATTTTTCCTTTCTCTTTTGGCGTGTTACAAGCTCTTGGTGCATAAAGAAGATCTGCAAAGTTGCAAAGACTAAAGTCTCAAATCCAAAGAGATATTCCTTATTAAAAAGTTAAGAGTCAGCCACACCCTCCTAAAAACGGCTCATTCTAACATGCCCCCACATGTCTACGTCACGATGTGGGAAGATTTGCATAACGCTGCTCAATTGTTCACACAAAGAAAGAAGGCGTAACTCTGTTGCCGCCACTGCCATGTTGTGGAGTCGCTGTGTGTGTTTCGTTGTGAAAGCGAAACTACTTTGTTTGGGTGTGCCAAAAGAGGACACAACTAGAAATCAGTGGTTAAGTTGTATTTACAACACTGTTCCAGAACAGTCCAACCCAAATATTCAGATGTGTGCAGTGCATTTTATGGAGGATGAGGACTGTTTCCCTGAACCAGTATCCTGCAATGCGTCTGTGGCACAAGTGGCTGTTTCTATAAAAGTTTGGCAGTTTAAACTTTGCAAAGACAGTCTGGCGCTTCTGACTCACAGCCTGTATGTTTTTTTTTTTTATATTTAAATATAAATGCTGATGATTCAAACACAAGTTTTGAGCAGTAGAGTAGGCTTGTTGTTTCCTAAGATCACAAAAGCAGACATGGTTTTATGTTTACGCAGCCATGATACGCAACGCAATGCGTAAAAAGACAGTATAAGTCATTATAATCAGTAATTATGTCCCCACTGGATGCAGCAAATGCCTCGTTTTGTAATGTGTTTTATTGTTTTTTTTTTGTCTAGTGATCGCGAACGAATCGTTCTATTTAACCGGATCTTCTTAGTGAACCAGTCAAATCAGTTCACCAAATCGAACTGAATCGTTTGAAATGGTATGAGTCTCCAGTACGCACTAATCCACAAATTACTTAAGTTATTCAGTTTATAAACATGCCTTACACTCCCTCTGATGCGAAATAAACCAATATCCCAAGTTATTCACTTACTCCTAACACTACACTGCTAAAAGAGAACTGATGATGGGATGTGCACGAGCAGAGCAGCTGGACTGAGTCTCGTGCTGCTGCTGGTCTGGGAGATGGCATAGTATGTTAAGGGTCGTAACATTTCCGTCACATGCTCGAGGCAATCGGCCAATCACCATGCACTGGATAGCTGGCCAATCAGCATACACCTCGCTTTTTCAGAGCGATAAGCTTTGTAAAAAATCGACGCGTTTCAGAAAGGGTGGGCACAGAGGAGAAACAATAATGTACATTTTATGGAAAACAATGTGTTTTTTGAACCTTACTTGCCTGCACAGCAAAGGAATCAGTCCGAACAGCTTTCCCTTCAAAAGTATAAACCCATCTGTTGTGATATTAACATAGCTGCTATATTGCACTTCATATCTTACGTCAGGATTGATTCCCTGAAAAATAAAGGGAGAAATTGGCAATCTCTTATTGATCTTTGATCAATCTCTTTGTTGGTCCTGAAAAAAAAAAAAAAAAAAAAAAAAATTCTCTCAAACAAATATTATCCCCAAATCTAACCACTAACTAGCTTTAAAATTAGAGGGGAGTGATAAATTGGTATGAATGTTGCTTAAGCCCCAACCCCAGTCCTAACATCAACCCTAAACCTAAAAACCTTTCCAAAAACAAAAAGGATGTTGCTCTAGGGTCACATGGGTAAATCAAAACTACAATGTCTGCATATACTGTAATTTAAAATTAAATCACTAACTGATGGAATTAAATGAAGTTTTAAAACTTACACTCGCAAAATCTTCATCCCTTGCTCTGACTCTGATGGGTCTGTTGGATATCCTGTCCCTTAGGACCATGTTTTCAGGCCCTGAAGTACTGTAAACATACCCTTCATATCGGTCCTTCTCAAACCTTGGAGCATTTCTGCTCTTTTTCATTACATCAATAGTCACTGAAGTGGTGGCAAACTGATCTCTATTTAATACCTGTGAAGCCTGGGAAGGACAGAAGGTCGATTGATATTATTATCAAAATTAAGCAGTGTAAAATTGTATTTGCTCTCAGGTCCAACCAGATATCATGAGGATTCATATGTCACAAAACTCTTCATAAATATGCACAAGAAACTCACCAAAACTAAGAGTGATATTGGGCCAGCTATATCTGCTGGTTTCAGCATGGATATGTTTCCAGATTTCTCATCAATCTGAAATATGGTGTCGTCATTTCCTAGGTAATTACAGAAATGATTGTGCCGTTCATGTTGAACATTGAGTGTGTAGGAGCAACAGTTATGTGAGGAAAAATGCTTTAATACCTCGAACAATTTTATAGCTTATCTCTTCATTTCTGCTTTTATCTCCATCTCTGGCATACACTGGTCCTGGCTGAAATTGCAAGGCTCCATCCTGGAAACATCAATTTAGTATGTATAATTTCAAAACACACCATTGCATTTATTAAAAGAATAGTTCACCACAACATTAAAATTTGCTTAAAATTTTCTTAGACCCTCAGGCCATCCAAGACTTAAATTAGTTTGTTTGTTTCATGAGAACAGATTTGGAGATATTAAGCATTATGTCACTTGCTTACCGTTGGAATGGGTGCAGTGAATGGGTGCCGTCAGAATGAGAGTTCAAACAGCTGATAAAAAACATAACAATGACCCACAAGACTTCAGCCCATCAGTTAATATATTGTGAAGCAAAAAAGCTGTCTGTGTTAGTCATAAGAATCAAATCCATCATTAGGGAGTGTTTTAACTGTAAACTGTCTCTTACAGTATGGCCATATTATTTGCATATTTCTCCCCTGATTCAAACTGGAGATAGAGGACCAAAGCCCAAAGCTCATATTTTAGCCCAAAGCAATGACAAAAATGTTGTAATGTTGTAAAAAAAATGTGTGATTTTTGATAAACATGCAGCTTTTCACTTCACAAAAATGTGAATTGATGAACTGGAGTTCGTTGATTACTTTTTTTTATCAGCTGCTTGGACTTTCTTTTCTGATGGCACCCCATTCACTACAGAGGATCCACTGGTTAGCAAGTGATGTACTGCTAAATTTCTTCTAATCTGTTCTGACAAAAAAAACAAAAACTCATCTGCATCTTGGATGGCCTAAGGGTAAGCAAATATTCAGCAAAATTAAATTTTGGGGTGAACTATTTCCATGGTCATAATATGAATGAAAATGTACTTGTTTCTCTGTTAGGTTCACCCTGCCCTTGTAGCCCAGGCTCAGGCAGAGTTTGGCATTACCACTGCTTACTCTTGTACATGGTTGAAACCAGGGAGGACGGTTATCAATGTCTATAATATTGACGATGATGGTTGCTGAAGCTGTGAAAGAGAGTTCACCCGGTTGTGATGGAGGTAGAGTATCCTGTTAGAGTCAAGAATTGTTTGTTTTTTACGTGAGATCAGGAGAGAATTTCTGAAATGATCACATTCAAATGAAACATTTTTACATACCTGCACATACAAGATCAGTTTCACCTGTTGGATGACATCGTAATCTAAAATCTTGTTCACAAGGATACTTGGTATGTACATGGTCTCGAGTCTGAAGTACCTATTCTGTAAAGAAATGTTTATATTAAAGGAATAGTTCAAGCAAATATGCAAACAATGTCATTTACTCATATTTTTTTCAAACCAGTAACTCTAAATTCTCACAGTTTATTGGATTTCAGTCATTTTATTGAAAGTCCATTCACTTAAAACATTGATGCTTCAAAAAGTTAATATCGATTTTATCCATGTGAATTGAGTGGTTTAATCCAAGACTTCTGACGAGACAAGGTTGCAGCTTGCAAGCATGCTTGTTTGAGCTTGCATTTGTCATATTTGATGTGTTCTATGTGTGTTGATTAATGTTTATATATGAGTAAAAGCCTAAATTATTCACCTTATATGTTCATCATAAAAAGGGACTGTGACTATTCAAAAGACATGAACTAACAATTAAATTCATATGGATTATGTTTTGGATAAATACCTTTCAATGCAAGGACAGGAACTTCTCAGATTTCATTACAATTATTTTAGTTTGTCTTTTTGAAGATGCACAAAATATTATGGGTTTGGAACAACGTGAGGGTAAGAAACTGATGACTGTGTTTTTATTTCTGGGTGAACTATCCCATTAATTTTCAGTCAGATCTTTACAAAAAGCTAGCGCATGACTTCAGACAGCACAGTTGTCATGTTTATGATGTTTTTTACAATTATTTTTTTTTTCCTTTTTGGAGTTTTCCCAGCCTCTGGCCCCTGGTAGTTTAATTGTATGGGGAAAAAAAAACAACTTGAACTTTCTGCTCATCTTCTCTTGTTGTGGTCTACAGAACAAGCTCATATGGGTTTGGAATAACAGGAGGATGAGAGAATGATGACTGACTTATTTTGGGGTAAACAATTCCTAAAGTAACTGAAATTATCTTCTCATTAGAGAAAAGGAATTGATTACTCACCACAGTTGGTTCCATAGAATAATACAGAACCTCAGAATCATCATCTATTGACTTTCAATCAGGGCAATGCTGCTATTAATGGTGTAAGCTGTGCAATACACACAAAATGCAACATTAGACTATTGGCATTAGAATGGACTAGAATGGCAGCATCCTCACTTTGGATAGTAGATATATAAAAATGATTGAGTGCAAGTTGTCTGACTTCACTTACTATGTACTGTGTAATCGTGATTTTGCCAAGAAGAGCATGTACCTGTATCAACAATTAATGCTGAATAACAAAATGCTGAATAAACAATATGGTCTCACCTCATTTAGGTTAAGTGTATATTCGCTCTTGTCAAATGATGGAGGGGGTTGTCATTGATATTCACAACACGAACAATCACAGTCAGAGTGATCTGTAGATAAAATGTACAAATGAATATGAAATGGGCAAAAATGAAAAAAAAAAAAAAAAAAACCTACTATTAATCCTTGATATAAAAGTGATCACCAAACAGACTGGTGTCATTGGATGTCATTACATTAGATAACATTATCAAGTGGGCTCTCCAAACAAATGATAAATTCTAGAGCTTATCTCACACCAGTCTAGCCTGTTCTGAGTCATTCTTTCAATTTATTTTAATCAGATGGTTTCAGGTTTAATAAGATGGAATTTTAGTGAATATATGAAGTCAATTTCTCTCAGGTTCCCTCAGGTGTCCTAATGCAGCAACCACAGATGTAGTTCATCATTGAAAATTATATATTGTGATTGATTGATTATCTTCATCCTGTGCAGTATTTACATTATTTTGTCAATTAAAAACTTTAACATTTATTTTTGACACATATGGGTTCATATTTTATTTACTTTTTTGCTTTTGCATTCATCTGCATGGAATCCATAATTGTAATTGTAGTTCTGAGAAACTTACACTTCTGTAGCCAGTTTTATTACATCGGATCTGGACAGTTAGTTCTTCAGGACCTGAAAGTGTCTGGAAAACAGTTTAATATCACCTGAAGTTAGGATTAACTTTTGTGAGCTTTCGTTGTGAATTTTCATAACTAGTCCAGTGTTAAACCAAGTCAAGTTAAACCAAAGTCAAATCAGTTTAAGATGGTCAAGCTGGTATTTGGAAGATGGTAGCTGGTATGTTGCCGGTCCAGTTTGGTCTACCACCATGTTTAAACCAGGTCCTATGTCTGGTAGTGCGGCTGATTAACTAAATCATCTTGGATCAGATACTGACCATGAATGACCAGCTAGAAACCATGTAAACATAACTAACATCTGAAGCTGGTTTTAGCTGGATTTTCTTGTTACTCAAATTGGCACAAGAAAATGGGAAGTCATGAAATAAACATACTTCAAAGTCCAGGCCTTTTCTTTGCTATCAGTTCTGAACCTCTCAGACTGAAGGCATTTCCCAGGATTCTCTGTGAGATTCAGCGTTACATCCTTTTTGTGTTGTGTTAATATGGACAACGACTGTGTCAGCGGTGTTATTCTCTTTAATTGCTACAGGCTCTGGGGGGATGGTACAAACTGTGGAAAGAAAACAAATATTACCATTCTTAGCATATTATAGCAGATATAACAAAAATGTGTTTTGTCATATAATACAAATATTTTTTGTTGAAATTCATATTTTACAGTTAATACATTAATACGATATCTTTGTTGTCTGTATTTGTAAATGTGTATGCACAGATACTGTATGTGATACTCAATTTTAGCATGTCAATTTAGCTTTCTGAATCAGATTCTAATATGTTAATATTTTAAAATAAATTAAATTGACTATTTTTAATTTGCTTTTATTTATTCTAGAACTGTGTGAACATATCAATATTTTAAAGTCATAATGCTGTTTTTGAAATTGTACTAAAAAGTTTTTGTAGCACATTCAAGTTTTTGAGGGGCAGTTCATTTTCTGTGATGACACAATATTTGTAGGAAAGCATTTTGAGCAACTAAATATATTGTTTTTTGAAGCTCTAGATTCCGGCCGTTTGTAGACAATGAACAGACATGGCGTCTTTTTTATTTCCACTGACTGAGCTGAAATTACTTGCATCATAAAAAATACCCACAGAGAGAGACTGGCACGTCGTACCGACACAATAGCATTGCTGACAATAGTTTAGCAGATCTAAAAACTGAAACAAGAGTTACTTACTTTTCTCAGCAAAGCAGATTTTGTGAAAGGATAATGCAAATAAACAGCCAAAGATGGTAGTTATGGATTTACGCTTAAATATCATGTCCATTTCCCAGTTTCTGATGCATACAAAATAAAAGTATGGGGGACTATGAGACCGTGGCACCAGCTGGTACTTCTTCACATAAAGCACTGACTGTGCTGACCGATGTGAGTGGGAGTTGACTCCAGTCGCAATGTTTGTGACTTCATCTTACGGTCATATATTGCCTAAAGAGCTTGCCAGCAGTGGACTTCTCCCTCCCACCCAAATACTTGCATCTGTTTTTCAGGGGTCATTTTGTATTATTGGAAGCACTGCGGGATGGGAGGCTGTGAGAAATCTGATAATGTGAAATATATTAAAATTACTTTGTCAGTCTAACCAGATGAATAAATGAAAACTTTATGCAGCACTGGATCTATTAAAAGTGAAATTACAAAATAAATGTGGTGAGAAATAATAATTAAAAAAAAGTTATTTAATTAGTTAATCTGTCACTACTTGAAATCATTGATCAGCGCTTTAGTTTTATACTAATAATGAGATACCAACCAAATATTTAGACACAGTTACTGTATTGCAGCTGTTCAAAAAGCTGTTCCAAATTTTTAAATAATAATAAAGTTATGAAAACTAAAGTATGAGATAAAAAAATAAAAATCCTGGGATCTGTATCCAGAATTGAAGGAGTTTAGACACAATTCATATTTGTCTATGAATTCAAGAATATTTTATGATAAGCATTATTTTCAGAAGTTATTATTTATTAATAATGATTCCATGGAAACCATGAAATGGTGAGCATACTTTTAAAAACATTATAAAAAAAGAGACAAGAATGAATGAATGATTAAATGACTGACTGACTGAATGAATAATCTTACTTATTCCAAACTTTGGACTGAAAGTGTTATTCAATATTTTTATGAATAGGAGACAACATACATTGGTACTCTTATTAAATTTTCTGCATAATACACTCAAATGTTTTCATTTCATATTCTATGATGTGTGAAAGTATTGGCCAGGGTGGGTCTTCTCAAGACTTATGTAATAATGTGTGCCACTGATCAGCTCTGACCAAGTCTGTGAACGAGAGGACAGAACACACCCTCGTTATGTAGTGTGCTATTTATTTTAGCATATTTGTTGATACTTAATTTCCTTCAAAATATTTTTGGTGGCCTTCCTCTCAGCCAATCAGAGCTCTTCTCTGCCACACGCGACCATGACATCAGCTGTATAATACATGTTTGGCTCTACAAACAAGAAGAAGCCCCTCTTCCACCCCACTGCTTCTCTGTGTGGGAACAACGAGAACACAGTGTCACATGAAGCAGACACATTGTGCAGCCATGTAGCTGTGTGCTGCTGTCATGGATTCATGGAGCAGGCCTTGAACAGCTAAGCTGTGGGCTGCATTGTTTTGTAAGGTTTTTTGAAAGAAAATACCGGCCAATATAATGCTTCTTTCAAAACAATTCCACCCTCTTTCTACTTTATAAAAGATATGGTGAATAAGTCAAACTCACTCAAACTTCCCACCGAAACTCCCTCAGACCCAGTCGCAAGCACTTATTATGCCAAACCCCTTTTTTATAGCTTCAAATAACTACTAAAAGTTAACTTGAGCACACATCAGTGTTATAAGAACTACCTAATATACAGGAAAACCATCTTTTGGAAAAAATGTATTTGAAGTGTAATTTGATTTTCTAGTTTAGCTCACGTCATGTCCCATTCATTTACATGGAGAGAGCAGGTTTATGACCTATACGATTAAAGCAGTAATATGTGCTTTATAAGTAATAAACAGCCATTGCGCTAGTAATATGCATGATAATAAGCAGGGTTTATGACCTATACTGCAGGCAAAGAGTATAGAAGCCTCAGATTTAGGCCCTAGCTTGGTCCTAGCCCAAGACACTCAGGCCCTAAGGCCGGCCGGGTCCGACAGCTAATCAAAAAATTACTGGCCAGAGCCCGACCCAAGCCAGTCTTTTTCTCCCCTTCTCCCAAAACGGCTTATACTACAGTTTCAGCTATTAAAATAATTCAGTTTTGAATGTAAGGGCAAACTGATTATGTTTTGTTTCGCTTTATTTTTTAATAAGGTAATTTAGAAAAAAATTGTTTGTTAAAATATAAGTTATTTTTTTTTAAGTAAGCGGTCAGCGGCAGACAGTGAGCTGATCATAGCCTATGTCTGATCAATTTAGCCTTCTCAAATCAGAATTGTGGTTAGGTCGTCTAACTCCACCGGTTACATCCATGAGAGGAAGCTGGACATCAAGCTCCACCCACTGGCTCTGCAGCCTTTTCACCTGTTGCAAAGCCCTCCTGATGATCATTTTACTGCAAGATTTTCTTTCACCAGCAGAGGTCAGTGTTGTGCAGGTTTGAAGTATTAAGTGAGTTGACTAAAGTAGACTTGTAATACCTGGCGGAAGCTTGAGCATTCTCATTTAAGAACTCAGCTGGACCATGTGGAAGAAGTAACAAGTAAACTGAAGCTGTCATCTTTGTTTAAGCCATCACAGAACATTCTTAGCATTAATTTTCGCAGGGTTCTGTGTTCCACAGATTTGAACATGACATAGGGTTCTATGTTCCTAGGGTTAGGCTAACATAGGTTAACTCTGAGAAAATACTGAAAGTAGAGCAGATTGAATATTGTATCTAGTATCTTGATTAAAATGATACAAGTTATTATAAAAAATGACATATAGGATTCAGATAATGGGATTAGGTGTTATGAGT